>NC_040230.1:11252360-11555390 GCF_001444195.1 Xiphophorus couchianus
TGTCTCAAACACAAACAGTATCTACTTTTTAATTTTAAATAAATGAAGCACCTTATTTAACATATATAATGTTTTCAAAACAGAGTAACTCCTTAATTCAGTAAAGCATATTCTCACTCATGAGTTTCACCAGCAGAGGCCGACAAAGATGTTTGAAAGCTACTTATAAGTACATCAAAATTATTTCACATTTCAGTTACGCACATATTTTATTAAATCAACAGTTAATGACTAAGTCAATGCTGAGCTACCATGTTGAAATTTCTGTATTTTTATGTTTAAGTGAACTTATAACTACTGAGTTTGGAAGGTTATGGATGTGTGGTTTTCAAAAAAGTTTTATCAATAAGAAAAATATTCATAAATAAATTTAAATGTATTATTTTTATTGCAATATTTATTACTACCTTGAATATTAATATTACTAAAAATAATAGTTTTGAAATGTTTTACATGATACAACACCAGATGGCGTATTGTGAGGGTAGTTACTTATTACCTACAGTCCCTCCCACTACAGTCCTCCATAAAATGTTGCCTGTCTGAGCATGTGTGCATTTTCAGCTCCAAATATTAGAGTTTCACAAATAAATCAAAGCATGCCCAGGAAAAGATATAACTTTTACCAAATGAAAGCCAGTTTCTATTACATCATGAATACAAAGACTCTTATGCGTCTGTTTCAGTTTCAAATGAAATTAAAATACAAATGTCTTTTTGCAGTTGTTATTGAAATTAATTACAGTAGTGTCCTGTAACTTCACTGTCACTTTATATTTGTTCATACTGAACTTTGATTTTATTGACGTATAGTTCTTGAAACAAATTGATAACCTCCTCCTCTTTTATTGGTCATTTTATTTATTTATTTTTGCCATTTCTGTTTCTGCTTCCTTTTAAATTAGTTACCAGAGCTACACTAACAAGATAGAATGAATGAGTCACAAATGCTAAAAATCCTCCTACTTGCTCAATTACTTATAGCTTATGGAAGAAATATGAAAGAAAGTCAGTGTCAATGCATGACTTGCATTGACACTGACCTTTTATGGATCTTTTATTTGCCTGCTACAACAACATAATTATCCCCTCTGAACTTTGAATGTATTGCTGCTCTGTTACTGGAAATGAATTTGATATTACCTGAGATCTACTTCCTCATTTTCATCATGCTAAATCTTTTATCTTTTAGCAACACTAACTCTTCTAGATTATCCAACAGACATTAAAATATACACTGAATTATACATGTTTGACCTAACTTCTCAAACATGTTTTAAGCTAACTTCATTGTCAGTGATTACTCGCCAGTTCATCTTGTCACTTCTCCCTGGTTTCCCTGAGATCTTTATGTGTCTCCTATTTGGCTTTGTTTAGATTTTTTTTGTTTCCCAGGACTTTCTCATTTTTGTAAGTTTGATTCTTTGCTTATTTTTTTAATTAAATGTACAACAGAACTTTCATGTCTCTCACCTGATGCAAATGGGTCCCTTCACAAACATTATGACAATAACAGCATATTGCTCATAAAAAAACAAGGGACTGTTCTGCCTGCTGACGTCAGTGATAACAACCACTGTTAAAACTGGTTGATCATTAAACCAGTGTAACTTTAAGTTTACATGAGTAAACTTAAAATTTTAATTCTTATCTATAAATAAACTTCAAGGGAAATACAAAGTTTTATCTGCCTCAGCCTGGTCTGCTTTCATCAGATTTTGTCCTTTTGATTTTCATTCTAATAACCAAACATTTGATCACCACTAAGACTGAGGAGCTTTTCCGCTTACTAGTATGTGAACATTATAGGAGGGAGTAGAGCAGGGCAAAGGTCTACTGCTGCTCATTCTGATTTGACTGTAGTTGGGTCAAGATGAGTGTCCGTCTCTTTTCTTTTTGGAAAGCTTGTGGGCTGATTTCATGTTTTTAGATACTTTAAATACAATTTTCACCGAAAGCCAATCTATTGTTTTGGTGGTTCTTTGAAACTAAAATTCATCTTTTTCCTGGTTTAACTACAAATGTCAATTATGTCAAATTGAGGTCCTCAACTGCCGATGTCCTTCAACTCTTGCATGTATCTATAGTTTAATAGAGCTGAATAAGATAGTTAGATAAATAGAATGACTCTGCTAAACACAACTAAATACTTGGAGCAGGGACACATCAAAACGCTGTAGGACCCTATGTCATCAGTGGTTATATCCCCATTGACTTATACTGTCTATAACATCGATGATATGAAAGATAGATATAAATAGAAAGTAAAATAAGTAGATTATAAGATATCACAAGAATTAAAGCAAACATTTATGAACTGCTTCATTCATTACGTATATAGCAAATAGTGACTAAATAGATATGCACATCAAAGGGATAGTGATGCCTTGAAGTTTATTTTGTATTAGCTGAATAATTTGTCACTGATGTTGCATAACCTCAAAAATAATTTCTAATGAGCATGAAAATAAGATAAACTACATGAATTAAATATATTAAGTCATGTGAAACACTTGTAGATATTTGAGTAAACATACAGTGAAACATTATTTTCCCCATTAGATTTTCTTTCTACGGAAGAGGATTAAGGTTTAATCTCAGAATTCTTTTTTTTTTTTTTTTCGGTGGCCCTAATCCTCTTCCGTACCTTTCCTACTGCTTTGTAACTCTTAAATGTCAAAGCCAAAAAATCTGACGCTTCTGCAATTTAGACATCTAGTCCAGAGAATGACAGATGTTCAAACCCGGAAGTTTACAAATGTACCTAAAAAACCACAATATATTGCTTGGAAAAAATATTTATTTTGTTTTTGCTTTTTTGATACACTTAAATGCTTCAGCTCATCAAACAAATATTATTATTAGACAAAGATAACTTCAGTAAATACAGAAACATGTTTACAAATGATAATTTTATTTGTTAAGAAGAAAAAGCTGCAACTCTATTTGGTCTTCTGTGAACAAATAATTGTCTGCCTACACAATCAGTGGTTATAACACTCCAGGTGGCAACAACTCCTATTAAGCTCTGCATTGTAAACTATTTCTAATAAATTCAAAAAGTGACAAATGATATCAGAATCCTGACAATGATTTGATCAGCAGCTTGTTGGACTTTGAGTCCACTTAAAACCTGGAGACAATCCAGTGGCTTTTTATTAACTGTGTTTACAAAGAAAAAGCCAACAGCAAATTCTGGAAGATTAATGTTCCTATTAAAAATAGGCAATTTAACTTTACATTCCTGTGTCAAACATTTCCTTCTTTTAATTTTAATTATATTGGTCAAGTTCATCTGGTATGGACATTCCATGAATTTTAAATAGAGTTGAGGTTCAGGTTTCTGGAAGGGTTTCAAAAGTTCAGTCTTGGTATTCAGACATCATCTACAACCTATTTTATTTACAGCAGGTCTGTTCCATACAAGGAATAAAGGCTTATATAACTTCAAATATGTTTGAGAATGTTTAATCAGGAGAAAATATTTTTATAATTTCCTTAAATGCCCTTTTCACATAAGAAGAAAGTAGTAGTAAACACACATATACCATGAAACATATTTGGAGGAATAAGATAAAATTCCAAAAGCATGATTTTTGTGTCCTACATCTTAAATGATTGGAAACTGGGTTTCTTTTTGTTGATCATGCATTGGTATGAATGTCAAGCCCATCCAAGTTTTTTCTTTCTACAATTAGTTTGTTACTTCAGTGGTTTCATGTTGGCACAGTATAAAAACTGTACTACAACTATAACAAAGAATACATCACGCTAAACTATGACCACACATTTGGCTGTATTAATCAAATTAGCTTAAGTGGAGTGCTCTGATATTTACAAACAATATTTTCTTGCTTAAGCTTCTCAAAATAAAATTTGCACTTCTGCTTCCAGAAAGGTTAACTATTACAATAACCTGACAGGATAAGTGATGTTTAACATTCCCATTCTAGATCTTTCCTGTTATGTGATGGTACACATATTAATACTCAAAGTATTGATTAATGTCTACTGAAATTGAATCAGACAGTGACTTTTGTGTGTCGTTGTACCCCTAAACATTGGAGGATTTCTTTTTTATCAGTGCAAAATCTGGCATCTAATGTAAACTGAATGTGGCTGCAGCTTCTTTATAATAGCAACTGCAGAAGCTTCACATTTTAGATTTGCATTATCACAAGATTAGTATTATCCAAAGTTGTAATGACATATTAACAAGATACACTAAATTCAGATTGGAACCAAGACAATCTGTATCTTGATGATTCTATTATGTGTCTATCCACTCTGAATCTACATATGTATGAACTTAAGTTTTGTCTAGGAACACACTACACATTTCAGGAATAACACTTGCATTACCTCATATTTAGACCAAATTGATACTAAAAGAAATAATTGAACCATAAAGAGAAGATTGCTGCTCACTTTGCATTTACAAAAGTCATAAAATGAAAAGGGGGAAATATTCTGCCTTCTGCTTTCTGTTGCCAGTAAGAGCTGGAGTCAGTTAATTATTAAACAATACGGTGACAGAATGAAGTAAACTAATGCTTAAATTTGCTAAAGCAAACCAACAATCAAGTTTCAGCCAGCTCTGTCATTGTTGGTTTTTGCTTAAAGAAATGTCAAGTTTTAGCAGGATTTAGTTAATACCAGGCTGCCAGCCTGATTGGTTTCAGCTGCATGAGCGCAGAGGGAAGAGTGCTTTAGTTTCTGTTGGTCCTGATGTCAGCGTAGGTTGATGAGGGGTTGTCTGATTCCCACTGGGCTTGAACAGGTTTCTTGTTCTTAGAAAACCTGACATCTGCGTAGGTCACCTCCTGCATGGTAGAAAAAAAAAGATTTGTGAGAAACATTTCATTTAAAAATCAATATTGTTGAATATATAAACTGGCTGCATTATCATGGCTGCATAAAATACCATTGACCAATTCCTCAAACAAGCACTTAATGAAATACACTAGAGATGTATCGAGCTGTATTTAGTTTCCCAGGCTTAAAGTCCAACATTGTGACTTTTTGCACTGCAGGCCTGGCCCGTCCCCCTTCGGCCTGGCTGTATTGTATTTTCACCTCAGAAGTGGGTGGGGACCATCAATCAATAAAATTCCTGCTGAAGCTACCAAGCTCATTTCCCAAGAAACCGTGAAATACTTTGTTTTTCATCGTCCCGTCCAACTCCTTCTGTACACACTTGTCAGTGAAGAAGCTGAGGAAAAGAACTACCTCAGCATTATTTTTTAGCTAAATCATAAAAAAAAATCTCATGTGTGAAAGGGGATCAGGAAACCCCCTGATTCAGAGAGTCTTGGCGACTTCTGATTGCTTCGATTAATTGATTCTTATGAAATCTCTATCACCTTTTTAGATCATCCTTAATCATGCAACATCAGGTTGGAAATCATTAATAAAAGGACCGAGTTAAATATCAAATGGATATCAATAAATTTTTTATAGTAAATTTAGAAAAATGTCACATTAGTTACTAATGTATACGGTTATTAAGCAACTTTGCACCTTTCTATTTAAAAGTGTAGATTTTCTAAACTTTCTAATCATAGAACAACAAATTGATGTTACCCTGTCTTTCACTGCTACTACAGACTGTGACTATTTAACCATATTTTAAAACAAGGTTTAGTATGAAACATTGAAACATGAAACATAGTATAGCATTGCACTATCTTTACCTCATTACTACTTACACCATTATCTCGTCTGTTCCCACCTGTAATTCATAGATAAATTAAAATTAAACAACGAATACTGAATAATCAATAGACACACATCAACAACTGCACACTTACCTGCTGAAATATTTCTATTTGAGGTTTTCCCCCAAGGTTTTCTGTTTAGATAAAAAAATTAATAAAAAACGGAGTAAGTTATTTATAAATATTCAACAAACTCTGTTTTCCTCTCCTAGTTTTCTATAGTTATTTAGAATCATATATGAAATAATGTAATTACAATTACTGCATGAATATTGTTTTACATTTGCAATTATATTGAAAGCATTAATAAGATACAAATGACAGTACATACAGTCAAACCCAAAATTATAAGTATAGCTAGAAAACAAAAGCAGTGTATTGTCAAGAAACATAAACTGTGGCATTTTGATCACATTTTAAGGCATAATCTAAAAACATTTTAGCAGGACAATATTATTAATTACATAAGGTTGTTTTTTATTTTTTATTTTAACGGCTATTTTCCACTTACTTTTTTTTAAGTATGAAGTACGCTCCAAGAACAATTAAAGAAGCGCATACTAAGCATGCAATTACAATTCCTGCAATGGCTCCAGCGGATAATGAGCTTCCTAAAAAGCAATAAAAAAGAAAAATATGTTCACTGTCCAAAACTGTCAAGTTACACAATACGTTGACATAAGCATATTATTTCTATACACAAAACAAGCAGCAGTAATGGATGTGAATGGTGCTAGGAATAATATTTGTAACAATTAAAACATTATTCAGACTCTTTTCTGCTGTGAAATAACACAATCAAAGAACTGCAGACCATGAACAGAACCACTGAAATAATTGGCACAATCAAACCTATTAGAAGGGACGGTACTGGTAATGCTTTCAGGAGAGAAGGGTAGAGGTGGAGATACATAGTATCATAGAAATTATCTAACACCTCTACCATTGAACCAGCCCATCACATAAGAAATTCCAACTTAAACTGCCTATTGATCTGCATATCAGTGTATAAATGTGAACACATTTATGAGTGTGAATGGATGAATGTCTGTTGAGTAAAGAACTTTGAGAGGTCAGTATGACTGGAAATGTACTTTATAAATTTAGTTCACTAACCCGTTTAGATAAATTTAATTGTCTAACCCAACACATTATCCTAAAAATGCCATTCCAGCAGTAAAAGATGTCTGTTACAGACTAATGCTGTTGGGATAGTTTCTTCTAATTAGACAAGGAACCTGGTTGGAGTTTATGTTATGATGGAAAGAACTAAATTAAGGAAAATACTGGAGAAACTATGAAAAGACTGGACTCTGGGATGGAGGTTCAGCTTCTGTCAGGAAAACAACCCACTATCTAAATCATTTGAGCCGCATTCAGTTGTCTATTATCTTCTTCTATTGTCAAATAAACTTAGCGAGTTTAAAATTTTGAACCTAAATGTGTCTATTTCTGAAAGATAAACTTACAAAAGTAAGTTGAGTTAACATTTATTAATCTTGTCAGACTTTCAAGAGTTACATAAATGAGCGTTTTTAGGTTTCCATTTAAAAAACAGAAAGAAGAAAAAGACAGGAGTGGGAACTATTTACCAGAGTGCCTAGCAGCATGTTTCTGTATCCTGTGTTGCACCATGAGTGAGATGGAAGTGTGTTACATTGATCTCACTCTTGTGCATTAGCAAAGTTTAAGGATAATGTCCTGTTCACATTAAATATTTTTGGAGTTTATTGTGATGTTCACTAAAATTCATTATTAAAGCAGAAATTTTGTTCATGCAATTTCAAATAAGAATTTAAAGTATTCTAAAATAAAATAAATAGCTATTTTAACCCTGACATTTTTAGTGAAAATAAAAGAGAAATGTGTTCCCTTTAACTAGTTGAGAGCAGTTCTTTTTTGTACATTGTGAAATAATTACAGTATTTGGTTTAAATGAATACAAAAACATTTTTGAGATTTTCATCTGTAAAAGATTTTGAAAGCTGTTTCTCGTCTTCTTTACCAAAATGTGCTACGTTTGTTGGTCCATCACATGAAATACAACTAAAGTATTTTTAAAGTTTGTGAGTGTGAGGTAACTTACCTTTTGTAGAGGTGCCTTCTATAGAGATATTTAAAAGTTGAGATGATTGATATATTGAGGTTTTGCTGTTAAAGGCCCGACAGCTGTAGTTTCCACTCTGATTCTTTTGAACATTGAGGAGTTCAAGCTCAGATCCAGAACCGGATAGAACTTTTCCATTAAAGAACCAATCAAAAGTGGCAGTAGGTCTGGAGTCAGCTGAACAAGACAAACTGATGTTCAACCCTTCTGGATATTTCTGAGAAGGTGATTCTAAGTTGACTTTCTCTGGACCATCTGCAACAATTAATATTAATTAATTTGCCGCATTAAACTCATAAACAGCTTTCTCAGTGTATTGTTAGTTTAACAGCTGCTTCACTAAGAGAAATAGTACAAATATTAGAAAAAGAAGCACATATTTAAAGTTTATTGGATGGCCAATGTTCTTACTGACATCATTAACTGATAATGTTTTGCAGATATGATGGTGTTTTACTTGATCTCACTTTTTAAAAACGTGTTTCTCATATTTTTTCAAATAGTGAAATAGCAACAAACAACAGGTGTTAAGCTCCAATAAATGTATTAATTTCAAAAGGATGTTATAGCGTTGGAAAAACTCACAGCTGACAGAGACGTTTACAGGATAACTCTTGGCACTGCTGACAGGATTGGAAACATCACAGCTGTAAGATCCATCATCATATCTGGTCACATTGACTATAGTCAGCTTGGATCCTCCATCAGTGATCTGAACTCTGTCACTGGTTGTGATCTGAGAGCTGCTGTTCATCCAGAGGAAGGAGAGAGAAGATCCAAAGGAGGAGCAGGAGAAGCTGACAGACCCATTGAACTCAATCAAATGGGTAACGTCTTGAGTAACCTTTACATTAGAGACTCTCTCTGTGGGTGGAAAGAAAAATAAAAATCAATCACAGACAACTTTTAGTAGAAGATATTCATATTTACTCTTAATAATTTTTATATACTGCTAAATGTTGAAAGTTAGGGGGTTAATGAACAGGTTTATCTATTATGAAACTGTGCAACTTTCTAAATGTATACTGACAAAATGTTGGAAGGGTTATATCTTATATTAAGATGTCTAAATCAATTACATATCATTTGGAGGTACTTTTTCATTTGGATCAAAATATGAAATACTCAGGTACAGTTAAGCCCAAAATAATTTGTATCACTGGAATATTTAGATTTCTAGTAATCTTATAGTTGCACAAGAATTTTTGTTCTGAGTGAAAGTAATATAAATGATTTGGAGTGACTCAGTTAGAGACATGATTTGAAGTCTTTCACCCTGAAGGACTTAAATGATCAAAATATGCTAACTTTTATGTCTCATACAAGTTAGTCAACAATTATAAATAGATTAATTGCTGTAATGCAATTAAGAAATGCTATTGCTTTAAAAATGTAATTAAATTAACTTATCTTGCTGAAAAACTGTCTAAATAGGTTATTTAGGTTACTTAGGTTATTTAGCTAGATTTACATTTACATTTTCGTGTAAATGTTTATTTCTGCAATCTTCTGCCTAAACCATCTCAGTGTTGATCTCCATCAGTTGAACGACTCTTAGCCAGTTCAATTTTCCTATTGGTTGCAGCGGTACAGCTTCGTCCATCTTCGTCCCTCAGCCCTGCGTTCAGTTATATCACCACCTCACTCGGACACACAGCAGCCCTGCCCAGTGGCTAGTCAGGAGTTGGAATAGTGAGCCAAGAGTGAGGCAGCGAACACAGATCGATAGAGTTACTGAGCGTTGTACATGTGTGATTTGTTTGCAATGTGAACACAGAGTGTAATGAGTCTCCTCTGTTCTTACTACTGCAGATGGTATGGTGTTGAACGAATTATGTCAGACTAACAGCAGTGCTGAGTAAAGCACCTCACAGACAGGCTGCTTGCAGCTGAGTGGCAGAGAGTTGTTGCCATAAAAGTCTCCAACAACACAGAAAAAAATAATAATTACTAGATTCTTCACTAGTTGTTGTATTGAAGTCAATAGAGAGGCCTGAAAAGTCTGTAAATAACTTTGGTTAGTGTAACTGAACTCCAAACCCTGTGAAAGAATAAACCCCCACAAAAGAGGCAAGGCCATTTGTAGGGATAAGCGGAGGGGATATGTGACGCTGTGTTGAAAAAACCACTGTTAACTTATCCACTTTGTCACTATATTTATCCATTTTCAGTATCCTCGGGCAAATTTTTTCAACAACTAGTGATAAATCTACTGGCTCTTTTTCCATATTGTTGTAAACTTTCATGCCTTCAATACTCTGCAGCTCGACTGCAGCTTAGCTGCTTGGACGTTACTCTCCCATCATCAAAACAAGATCTTGGTGAAAAATTAATGCAACAGTGGATGAAAATAAATCTTGCAATGTTGCTGAAGCATAGTGAAATAATGCCACAGTGCATATATATAGTTATCAAAGTTAAAGGCAATCCAAGAAAATATTGAAGTGTTACTTTTTTTGTGATTACTTTTGTTTTACCAGATAATGTGTTTTCTACTATTTATTAGAAGTATCCCTGTGCCTACAACAAAGTTTGCAGCTATATCAAATAGCTTTGAGTATTTTATTAGTACCAATGTGTGTTTAAAACTTCTGTATCATAACAATCTTGCTAAAATGCAATTTAGTTTTATTACACATTTTAGCAAACTGAAGTAATTTTTCCTTAAGATGAATTTTATCCCACTGAATTTAGTCCAATAAAATATGAATTTGAAGAGAAATTAGTTTTCAAGGACCTCTTAGATTTTAAATTTTTTGACTTTTTACATAAACATATGGTATGTCTTTGAAAAAGCATATATGCGACTTTATAAGTTAAGGAGAAAATTAACTTTATACCCATTATAAGTAAGTACTGCATTACTTAAAATATATATATTTTTAAAAAGGTACTGAGCCTAAGATCACACAGCAGTGAAGCTTCTCAAAGGCTGAATGGAACTGTCAGCTACCAAAAATCCTGAAATGAAGCAGAAAGGAAATGAGAGTAAAAGTCTGAAGTTACCCAGGAAGGTAACATGTACAATGATCTTGGTCTGAAGTTTGCTATCCATGTTCCTGTCTGAGTTTTTCCTCAGAAAATATTCCCATATCTCTCCACTTTCCTTAGTGAATGTCTGCACAGTAAAAAATGCTGGGTTATTTTCATAACCCAACTTCTGGGTAAGAGATGCTGGGTCATATGTTGGGTTACTTTGACCCAATATTGGTTCAAACGTAGTGACCCAGCGGTTGGGTTGACTTTTTTTTTTTGTTTTAATGAACTCCACTTAACTGATTCTGTTAGGTTTCAGGTTCAGTTGACTCAACACTTTACCCAATTGGTTGGGTCAAATACAGTTTGACCCAACCAATTGGGTAAAAATCCATTGCCCTCTTCACAAACCTCCATTTTCAACTGGACTGTGACCTGATCAGACAACACTGGATTTCTCAATTCAAATAAAACATGGTAAGTTACAATATCATGGCATAATATTTTTAAAGTTTATAGGGTTATTGTATTCTTCATATACTACAGATCTTTTAAATTAAATTTATGTTACTTTAATTTAATTATTTGATCTAACCTATCATCTTCGTTGATAGTGTAATGTTTTTGAAATAATTCATTTAATTCAAAGATAATTTATCCAATTTGGTTTAAAAAAAGGTGAGGGTGTGGGAGGGAGAGATGGCGCTTTGCCCCCCCGCCCCCTCCCCGGCCTTGTTTTCGCGGGCCTCGTTCACTAGCGCGCGCAAAAGGTGGTAGCTAAGCTAGAATGCTAATAACGGATCTATAGCGACAAGGAGGGACTGGAGGCTTTGCAGTAACGGTGTCCGAAGCGATACAGGCTATACAGGTATTCATAGTAATATATCAGTAATATAACTGTTAAATGCCATTTTCATTAAGCCTTTTATTTCTTACTGAACACACTATGCTATGCTATTATACGGTTAACCTTGGTGAAACCGATTGAGGCAGTGGAGAAGGAAAAAAAAAAAGTATGCACCAGCAATGGCAGAGGAGGGGAAGCTAAAGTTGGATAATATGCTTTCTGTCGAATAAAAGTAACTTTTACAGATTTCTAGTGAAGATTTAACTATATAACAATAAAATATCTGCTCGATTTATTGAAATATCTCTTAATTTAAAAGTGCTCCGACATGTTTGGAGTCGTCCCCACCGGTGTTCTGTCAGATCAGCAACTCTGCGATGGCATGTGCTTAACACAAACTGACGGCTATATGTATCTGTCATTACCATATGATTTTATGTAAGCAGCAACATCATCATGACGCAGAAATTAGATAATGCGCACGTATGTTATTCTGGCCATTATTAGCCACCAAGGTGGAATTAAAAACATACAGTTATTAGTGAAAACAGCTGGATTAACTTTTGGGTTTACACAGATCTGCTTCATGTTGTCAGGTATCAGGTTGCGCTGGTGAAAACAAGACTGAACAGTGTGATCTCTCCTGGTGTCCCAAAAAGTGATGTTTTACATTTGTTCATGGTTATTAGCTGCTAAACATATAGTCAATGTCCTATTATTTTTTCTTATTTGCTGTGAAATATTTGGTGATTGTCCTAAATAAAATATTTTTGCACACATTGTACAGGTTATTTTCCACATAGGAAAAAAATGACTCAAATTGTATCACTTTTTTCCCTGAAAGATCTGAAAGATGGATGAGTTTGTAAAACAGAAGCTGACTGAATGGAAACTTTCTGACCTAATCCCTGCTTTTGAAGGTAGGTTAAGTATATACACGTGTGTGTGCGTGCGTGTGTGTGTGTGCGCGCGTGTGTGTGTGTACTTAAAAGCATGCATTGGCAGGAATTCTTTGGATTGAAAATATTAATATGTAATTTCTCATATATTTCAGCTGAAAACATTGATGAAGAAAGCTTCTTTCTTTTGGATGCTAACTGCCTGACATCCCTGATTCCTCACCTTGGTCCTCGTCTGAAATTTCAACGTCATTTTGCAAAATTTCTTGAGGTATGCTTTGAGTCATAGGACAAGACAAAATGGGATATGTGTGTTTTAAATGTGGGATGTCTTTAGGACATAACATAAGGAATTTTTTTTCTCACCTAAGAGTAATTCATAACACATATTCAGCTTCAAGATATGTCCAGTGTGCTCAAAGTGAGCACACTGGACATCTAGCCCTAAAACAACTGAAGATGCTGATCCTACACCACATGCTGAATTAGAGAGTGGAGTTTCTTCTGTTGGAAGAGCAGCATTTGTAAGTTAAGCTGCACAATCAACCTTTCCTATATAACATATTGACATCCATTCTTACTAATTAAAATTAAAAATGACACATCTCATCTTTTCTTAAATTTCTAAGAATATTAAACTGCAGCTAAATAACAGCTATTTTATTTTTCACTATTTATCTGTAGAACATCCGTGAGATCCTCAGTGCCTCCCCTGAAGGTAGACCTGTGGTTATCAGTCTTGATGGAAATCAGCATATATCCATTCGTGAAAGACGGTGCATGGTCAGAACACTTGTGTCACACCTGATGGATCAATATGGAGAAAAGTGAGTATTTCTTGTAAAAACTGGATCAATTAGGTTGTTTTTGTGACATTTTGCTCTTGGTGAGAACATTAACGGCATTGTGCAGTGCTCACCTAAGTAAAATTTCTCCAGTAAGAAGTCTTAAAGTATATGTTGGGCTAATAAAAACTGGCTTTTTTGGAAATTGTTTGTGTTTTAAGGTTTCTGCTCTATGTTTTCATCTTACAATAACTAATTAAAATAAAATATTTTACTTGCCTGTCTTACTGAGTGTAATTTTTTTTGTTTCCAGCCCATCTTCAGACACTAAAGCAATTCTGGCATCTTCGATTGTGGACCAGTTTCCATGTTTAAGAGACAGCCATGGCACAGGATATGTAAGTTTTCACACTTCAGAGAACTAGCACACAAGTACTTCAACAACTTGCACAATGGTTAGCATTAAATATCATTGTAACTATGGTGTTTAAGCTTTGAGTTGTAGGTTTAATAAAAAATTTGGACATTAAAACAGAAAGGCTAACATTTAACTTTTATATTTCTTTTGTTAAAAATGTTCAGGACGCCTGGTTTACCCGCGGAAGACAACACAGGCCAGCAACTGGCTTTCTGGAGGAGCGTCTCCGTAATGTAAGGAAAAGGCATCAACCAAGGAAGAAGATGCTTTCAGCCCCAGAAGCTCCACCAAAAAGATCAAGTTTGCCTGGTACTAGCACATAGACTTTTTCCAAGCCCTATTGTTTTGAGCAGCAATCTAAGCTCTTATTGCTGTGAATTACCTCAAATTTTTTTTCTTTTAATTCCTGTAATATGTTTTTTTCCCCACAGAACCAACCATCAGTGCTGAGCGTGCCATCCAGATGACAGAATGGCTAAAAAATAACTTCTGGCCCGCAGACCAGGTTGTCCAATACATGCGGGAAACTGCAGTATATCGCGCAGGATGGATCCGCTCAAGTGGGACAATCCCAATGCAGCAGATTTTTGCAGAGTTCCCACGTTTGTTGGACACACCAGGGATGGTGAGGTTATACCTCATATTGAGATCAGTTAAATGTTAAACAATAAACTGCAATACCATGTGAAAATGTACAATTACAATCAAACTCAAAATGTCAAACTACCCAGAACATACATTTGTAGCACCCATGAAAGGTTGAATGTAATAGTTCATTTCACTTTTACATTTGATTTGTATTTTTGTCTTTTCTGATTGTTAGATTTTGCAGGACTTTGCCGTTTTATATCCACAGTCTTGTGGAAAACTGACAGAGAACTGGAACACCTTGTTCTCATCAAAGGTCATTCGCATGGGGAAGAAGGAGGAGAGCGGTCTTCTGCCTGAGATTGAGTTGCTTCCACAAGGTATTGAAGCTCAAAAGGAACATTTTCTGAACTAATTTTTTTCTCCTGTGGCTCTTTTTTGATTGTGTAGCATTTTAATCTGAGTTTTTCGTTGACAGACAAACAAGGTGACGTGGCACTGCAGCTGCTGCCAAAACTCCTCCCTGCTGTTCCCTACAGAGTTGGGCGAAAGGTGGTCAGACCCAGCAACCTTGAAGTCCAGCAAGCCTTCATTGATGTCCAGCCAGTAAGTCTATCTTCATGTCAGAATGAGTTCTTTGCTGTTTAAATGTAGTTGAAACCAGAAGTTTAAAACAAATATGCTTTTTTTCCCTCACTGTTCTCCCTGTCATTAATCTGGAATTTACCAAGTCCTAATTGACGTGAAATAAGAATTTTAATGTCATATAACATGAGACAGCGTTGACCAAAAATATGTCTTTTTATATAGTATATGTAAACTTCAAACGCAAGGGTCTTTTGATAATGTATCAAACAAAAATCATATAAGAATTAGTCAAAAATTATTAGTGGGTAATGTTCCTCCTTACCTTTAAATGACTAATGGCTTCCTTTCTGCTTTTTCCACACACCAGATTGGGACAAATATGGTGGAATATCTTGGAAGTACAGCAACAGAGCATCCACGTGTTCTCATGCTTGGGGACAGGTATTGTTGTTCCCAAGCATTTGTTGTCATAAATGGAACTGCTTTGGAATATCCATCTCTTTTGGGGGCCGTTGACGGCTGTTTCAAATCATTCTTCGTTTTTGATGTGAGTTATCCGAAGTCGTGTATCCAGATTTGGGATTTTCTCCAAACTGTGATATATGAAATCCCAGGAAACGAGTCACCCCCGATAAAATTAATGAGGGCACAGTTGGAGGCCATGGAAGAATAAATGCAATTCTTCAATAACCCTTAAATAAGTTTTAAATGTTCTGATTGAAAAACCTTCTTTGTTACTATGTTACTATTGTTTTTTACATTTCCTTCAAACTGATGAAAATATTTTGTTGTGTACACCAATAAAGTAAAAAAGGGTGCAGATTTAATCAATTGTTTATATGTAACTTTTACATGTCTGTATTAAAAATTTCATGTATGTTGGAATGTATAACATTTGCAAATAAAAGTTATTTTGAGCTAATCTGAATGTTTTTAGTTAAATTTTTATAGTGAATTTTAAAGTAGAAAAGGAAAAAAAAATTAAAAATAAAAATATGGTGGTATAATAACCCTTTTAATGGGTAATAAATTTCAACCCAATATTGAGTCATTTTAACTTTGGGCAGTGGTCAATTTAACCCAAGCTTTAGGTTGCAGCTATGACCCAATGTGCTGGGTCAAACCCTCAACCCAACCCAGTTGAGTTAAAACAACCCAGTGTTGGGTCGGTCCATATATGACCCAGCGCTGGGTTACGTATTGGGTTATTTTCAACCCAGCAGTTTTTACTGTGTGACTACAGGTTGTGGAGAAAGTTACAAGTGGGACTCATCATTCACTTTCTCATGCTCAAGAGAATAAACTCAAGAGAGAGCTTATTATGTTGCATTAAAAGTGTCACAAAATACATAGAGTTTCAATGCATTGTACTTAAATAATAAGTGAACAGATGTTAGCTATATAAATATTGCCCACAGAGATGTTCTCATAACCTTAAATTTGCAACATAATGTAGAGATAAGTATAGACGATTAATGGGTGAATTTTAGCTCCATGCTTCAAACCTTTCTTTAGGATGGGTTGCAGTGTTGACATTTTTGTCCTTTTATGTTATTAAATTAATATGATTATTAATGTAGCCACCAATAATTGTAAAATAATCAAAATAATTTGGCTATGTAATTGTTCTGGACTATAACAATGTTGAAGGTGTTATATGGTAATCTTTTTTCCAATACTAACAGTGATGCTGCTGTTCAGTTTTATAACATATATTTCTTTTTACAAGAACGTTTGTCATACCTACCATGAACAGAGACAGGTGAAGGTTCAGATGTTTGAGATATCAGAGTTTTGCTGTTAAAGGCCTGACAGCTGTAGTTTCCACTCTGACTCATCTGGATATTTATCAGTCTGAGCAATGGACCGCTACTGGTCAGCTTGTCTCCATTCAGAAACCACTGATATTCAGCAGAAGGTGTTGAGTCAGCAGAGCAGGTCAGATTAATGTCTGATCCTTTCTCATGATGTTCCTTAGATGGATACACTTCTATTTGTACATTATCTGGACCATCTGAGTGTAGAAACAGCAATAGGTGAAGAAATTAATTTCACTGAAAAAGTAATGATAAATAATTCCATGTTATTTGTGTAGAAGCAATTCTTAAAATAATTACCATTATTTTAAGAATAAATATAAATTAAATATTAAGAAAGTTAATAAATTAAAAATTACATTAAAGTTGCAGAACTTTTCCAATTATATTTATATAATGGCTGCAGCAGATTTAAACAGATGTTGAGCATTTAGATGAGAAACTTACAACTAACAGAGATTTTTACTGGATCACTGATGACAGAACTGACAAGATTAGACACATGGCAGGTGTATGATCCCTTGTCATTTCGGGTCACATTTACTATTGTCAGATTGGAGTTTTCTTCATTTGTGTTGATCTGAACTCTCTCGCTGTCTGTGACCTCAGAGCCGTCTTTCATCCATAGGAAGGAGAGAGAAGATCCAGAGGAGGAGCAGAACAGACTGACGGAGCTGTTGAACTCAATCAGGTCTGAACTTAGCAGGGAGACATTTACATTGGAGACTGGTTCTGTTGGAGGAAACCAAAGTTGTTGTCATCAAATACAAGAGACAACAATCTCTTCTGTATTTCTCTTCATGAAAAAACAGTAAAAATCTTGACATGGGAGAAATTATAAAAAACACTTTATTTGACGCGTTGTGAATAAGACTGTCATGACACCGTCATAAACATGACACAACACCTATCATGAACATGAGTAGGTCTTCATGAATATGAATATGAATGGATGGAAGGTGATTTAAAATTGACAATTTTAAGTCAACTTCCATCAAACCATGTCAGTTTTATTTTATATCCCTAATCAAATAATATGACATGTTGGAAACAATAGAAAACTAGTACAGCACTGACAAAGAAATATCTCCAATCAGCAAACTCTTCCATAAAAGTTAGAGGAATTATTTACTCTGCTTCCTCCCATTTACTCTTTTCAAGGTACTTTGTAGGCATGTCAACAAAAAAACCTTTTTGGCAAAACTGCTTGATAAACATTAATTTCATTGCTAAGTCTGAAAGCATGTAACAGGCTGAAAGCAATGTCTAAGTAACAACACAACTGATCATGTTTCCCGTTTCTGAGCTTTTCTGATAAAACCTCAAGTTTATTTTCTTTTTTTATTTTGACCAATGTAATTTTAAATATCCTGAAGGAAATCTGATTTTAAACAATGCAGTAGACTATTCTATTTAATTCCTTAATTCTTCTTCCCACAAAATACATTTAAAATAGTTCAAAGCTCATAATAATAGCCTACAGCTCTCACTTGTTTAAAGGGTTATAAGATGGATGGAGGGTGAAAAAAATAAAATAAACTGCAGTGAAAGTTTAGAGACTGAAACGTGTTAGTTGAATCTTGGCTTTCAACATCTACTCACCATAAACATTCAATGTGGTGCGTCCTATCGGTTGATTCATTCCATCTTGAATGGTAACTGTGTACTCTCCACTGTCACTGAGTTTCAGATCCCTGAGTTCCAGAGATCCAGTTGATCTGAAGAGAGTGAGCCTGCCTTCATATTCTGGTGCAGTTGTGTCTCCAGTAGACTGTGATATAATTATGAATTGAGGTTTTGAACCATTATCAAACTGCCAGTTGACAAACGTAAATGGTGTTTCTGTTGGATTCAGGTCTGTTGTGAAATTTACTGTCCCTCCAACAGAGGCAATCAGAGGACCATCTGGTAACACACCAACTCCATTAGATAAACCTGGAAAACAGGTACAAGTATAATGCAGTATTAAAAATGGCTTAAAAGGTCAAAAAACAAATATGGATAGGTATGAAAGGTTAGCCTAATATAAAATGCTGAAAATATGTACCTAATATTTTAGGCATATTTTAATCATGGTGAGCTCTGTTTAAGAATAAGGTTTATCTGGTTGTTACACAATAAAAAAACTTGACAGAGGCTTGAAAACATTTTACTAATACAAATCTCTTACCTATAAAAATCACCACCACGACAAAAAGCAGTCGTAACATTGCTTTGATTTAAATCTAGAGGTGTCAGTGTAAGGACAGCTCAGGACTCGAACTGAAACGTAGAAAAGCTTCGCAATGAATGGTACACACTTAGTGCTGTAAATTATTACAGTAATGAAAGCCGCCTTGAGAATCTACATCATGTCCCACTGGAGTTAAAGAATTGCTTGACGGCTCCCTCTCGTGGTGAATATGTATTTTTTGTGTGATCTATGCGGAGAGGTACAGTTTATTTTATGACTACTTCAAAATGGGAAAAGAAAATGTAAATTTAATAAGAATCAGGTTGGGCTTACAAAGCATTCAATACATTATTCAATGAGTTCAAACTCCATCCTTTTTCATTGCAATTTATTTATCCAGATTTTAAGGCTATATTAGCCAGTTGTGAAATGTAATTCAAGTTTTTAATAAGTTGTAACTTATTTAAATTCACCTTTATAAATTAACAACTTATTTACAGGAATTAACTTTGGATGGATGGATAGATTGATGGATGGACACAGACTTTTTGTTACTTTTACATAATATATATCGAAATAAATTTAAACTACTATCCCTCCATACATTTAGGAAAAAATTTGCCCCTTACCCAACACTACTTGAGGGTCTAGGCTCTCCTGCTGGACTGCGTTGCGTTTTGAATTTTACTCAATCACTCTTTGTCCATGGCAAACACTTTAAAAAGTGTATTTGGGCTGCAGGTCATCTTATGGACTTCTTTACATTAATTTCACTTAATTCTTTTGCTTTTGCTATGACAACTTACTCCAACTCAATTCATTAAGTTCTTCCATCTCAATTTGCTAAGTTTTTATAACTTAATTCATAAAGGGGCTTAACATGACAAATTTAAGTCACTCTTACTCAAATCATTTATTTTGTTCTAATAAATGTTTAAAATCTCTTTGACTTCATTCTACAGAAAGTCAACTCAAACTTATAGTTTCAAACTAAATATTTTGGGCTGCAAACATCTTAGTTTGCAGCCTAATACCCTTTTTACAGTGTCCTCTAAATACACTCCAACTTAAAATTTACAAATCTTTTCCTTAAAGGACCTTTTTACTTTGACTTTACTTGAGAGAATTAAGTTCAATGCCATATTCGTATCCTATGTCTGACACCATGACGCTCTGTCCCTTCAGCAGGGACAGGTTCTGTACCTATAGGGTGCTGTGGTGGCACAGGGGTAGAGCACAGCAAACATAAGGAGGACTTAGTCCTTGACGGGGCCTTCACAGGTTTGATGCCCAACCTGATGACCTTAGCTGCAGGTCTTCCTCTCTGTCATTAACCACTTTCCTGAATAAGTACGCTCAAATAAATCTGCCTGAGACAAAAACCCTTTGAAAAAAGAGATAGTTTATTAATTTACTTCTTTATTTGAACTAAACTAAATGATTTGAGTAAGACTGACTTAGATCTGTCATCTTACACCATGTTCCAAATTATTACGCAAGTGATATTTTCTCAGATTTTCTTAAATGGTCAATGCAAATGACGGTCAGTATAATTTTCAAGTCATGAACTATTACAGTATAAATCAAATTTTACTGAACAAAGCTCACCATGAGAACAGTATTTTTTTCAAAAATAAAAAACTCAAATTGCACTGTTCCAAATTATTATGCACAGCAGATTTTCTAAACGTTTTATGGATTATAAAGAACTGCAAACTTTCATTCTTTGAATGTGCAGCATTAAGTGGTCACATGTACAAAAATCAAAAGCTATTTCAATCAAAAACATCTTAACCGACCGAGTTACATGTTAACATACGTAGAACCCCTTCTTTGACATCACAGCACAATTCTTGATCCATTGAACTTGTGAGTTTGTGGGAAGTTTCTGCTTGAATTTCTTTGCAGGATGTCAGAAAACCTTCCCAGAGCTGCTGTTTTGATATGAACTGCATTCCACCCTCAGATCTTCTGCTTGAGGAAACTCCAAAGGTTCTCAATAGGGTTGAGGTCAGAGGAGGATGGTGACCACACCATGAGTTTATCCTCTTTTATGCTCATAGCAGCCAATGACACAGCAGTATTCCTTGCAGCATGAGATGGTGCATTGTCATGCATGAATATGATTTTGCTACTGAAGGTACGGCTCTTCTTTTTGAACCACGAAAAAAAGTGATCAGTCAGAAAGTCCATATACTTTGCTGAAGTAATTTTCACACTTCAGGGACTCTGAAGGGGCCGACCAATGATTCTCTCCACATGATTTTAGCCCAAAAAATGACTCCACCACCTCCTTGCTGACGTCACAGCCGTGTTGGGACGTGGTGGCCATCCACCACCAATCCACTACTACGTCCATTTGAACCATCCAGGGATGCAATGCAGTCATCAGTGAACAAGTCTGTTTGAAAATTAATCTTCATGTACGGCTGGGCCCACTGAGACCGTTTCTGCTTGTGAGCTCTGGTTAAGGGGCCCAATAGTAGGTTCATGCACCGCAAGCCTCTGGAGGATCCCCCACCTTGAGCTTCCAGAGGCACCAGCAGCTTCAAATAACTGTTTGCTGCTTTGTAAGGCCATGTTAACAGCTGCTCTTAATCAGGTGCATTTGTCTAACAGAAACCTTCCTCATTATGCCTTTATCTGTGCAAACCCATCTTTGTTCTGAATCAGCCACAAATCTCTTCACTGTACGATAACGCTTCAGTTTTCGTTAAATATCTAATGATTTCATACCTTGTCATAGAGCACTACACTATGTGATGATTTTCGTCAGCAGAGAGATCCTTTCTCTTTCCCATATTGCTTGAAACCTGTTAATAATGTGGAACATCCTTCTTAAGTAGATTTCCTTTAATTGAGCTCACCAGACAAACTAATCAACCAGCTCTCTGAAATTAATTATAGTGATTCAAAGAGCCCTGACACACAATACCATCTATAAATTTAATAGCACAACAAAAAATTTAATCTTTATGACAAATTGAAATTGCTAAATAATTTGGAACATGGTGTAAAGACACTTAATAAATTTGTTTAAAAAAAAGAACAAATTGAGTTGGATGACTATAATATACTGAGTTGGTTAAACTTAATAAATTAAGTTGGATAAACTTAATTGAATTGCTTGTTACCAATTGAAGAAATTCAATTAAGTTGGTTCAACTAATTTCTTTTTACCACCAAACATTTTGACTTGACATCTTGCAACTTCAGCATAACTGAACTTGACCTCAAAATTGCTGAGAGGGCAAAAATGGCGGATTCACAAAATTGATTTGCCAGATGTCATGACTGTTCAGAAGTTACTCAGCAAATGCAGTGACGTCATAGACAAGAAAACATAATACAAAGTGAAGAAGACTGAGCAGGCTGAAAGATATGATCCAAAAAAGAACATAAAGATATCTATGCTGTACGGGGACAGAATAGATTTAAATTCTTTGCTCTCATAGACACTCAAAGTACACAAAAACATGTTTATTTAAGGTCTAAAAACTGGATTTTGCATGATATGTTAAAAGGTTTATGAAATTTTACTATTTCTCAAAGTAGCATAGTTTTGAGAAATAGCAGTGAGGTGTTCGGGGCATGTCCCACCGGGAGGAGGCCCTGGGGAAGACCCAGGACGTTAGAGGGACTATGTTTCTCGGCTGGCCTGGGACGCCTCGGGATTCCCCGGAGGAGCTGGAACAAGTGGCTGGGGAGAGGGAAGTCTGGGCCTCCCTACTTAAGCTGCTACCCCGAGACCCAACTCCAGATAAGCAGAAGAAAATGGATGGACGGATGAATGGCTATTTCTCAAACTTCATATAAAAGACTGAATAGCTCTTCAAACAGAAACCTACACTGGGTGAATATGTTTGCATAAATGTGGATCATTATGCTTCTTTTTTATTATATAAAATGCAGAGAAAGGAGCAAGGGACCAAAACAAGTACTTGTAAATGATTGATAAATGTAGGTCAATAATCCGCTCAGCTATTTAGCTGTTTCACTTCCTTATATGTTTGTTCTCAAGTAGTTCCTGCAACTCAATAGTGGTCAACTAGACAAAAAGAAAAACTTTTCTTTTTATACTTGGAATAAGATGGAAACAGCAAAAATATGTTTAACCATCCTTGGAGCTATGGCAGGTGAGTTTTTACAACATGATACATAATTTTACTCTATTTTTGGAAAACATACAACTCTTAAAACTCTGTGTTGACAGTTTAACTGAAGGAAGTTATTGAATAACTCTCTTGTGGATGACAATGACTTTTACAAAATACATTTTGCTGACATGCCTAATATTTTGATTATTTTGTTTATTTATTTTCAATTTCAGAAACACATTTTTACCACATTTCTTATACAGCAGATAATATTAAAAAAAACTTGCTGGATTTGTGGACAAATAAAACCTATATGCCAATATTTACACTACAGCTCACAAATTAGAAACATTTGAAGCAGACAACAAAACAGAACTAGCTATAGTCTGGAACAGTTTGATGTTTCTTTATTAAAAGTAAATAACTTTTAGTTTTGCTCAAGGTCTAAATCAGGAGCAAACAAGGATAACTTTTAATCCATACATAAGAAAGTTTCACAAAATCAGACAACCAACAATGGTGACTTTGAGAAGCTAGTCTAGTCAGGACTAAGCAGGACAACAAAGAAAGAAAGAAATGAAGTCTGAAATGGATTAGACAGGAGCCATAAACACAGATTTAAATCATCAGTTGCAAATGTTATTTGCTACATAATGTAACACTCACGATGTGTTTACAGTTTATAGAACAGACAATCAGACCAGTGCTAGGTTCGGCTACGGGAGTAGAGAACTGTGCAGGTGTATTAATGACCACAGACCAGAAAATAAGTTTAAACTGCTGGCTTATTATTTGTTGAAAAGAAAAGAAACAACGATATTACAAACAATTGACGTACAATGACACAAAATTAAATCCAAAATAGTTTCCCCGTTTCTTTCAGAATATTGTATTTATCCCTGCTTGAAATTTTAAACCTAATGTTAGGTATTAAAGGATACTATTTATTTTAACCTAGGTTATAGTTCCATGTAAGTTCAAGTTGATACTGTTAATCTATTTAATTTACAGTTTGGTTGTTTTAATCTTTTAAATCTAATTTTAATTATTTATAGTTCTTTTAGGAAGTTAAGGTTTTTTTAATTTCCTGTTTTAACCATTTCTTGTTTCTATTATAACCAACAGACAATTTCACATTAAACACTAACAATGGATATTGAATGTGGTTCGAGAAAAGAAAAAACACAACAAAAACAGTCCAGCAAAAGACCAAATAACTTGTGCTTCAAATCAGTGTCTTTTCTTTCTGATGATCCTGAAGGGTTAATCCCGTTCCTCTGAATCCAGTGCTATTTCAGCAGGAAACATGGGCAGGTTATACCAGTTTGGATTAATTGAAATGTCCAGCAGAGGGCGTAGCTCCTGCTAGACGGCGGTTACAGGGCTCCTGGGTTACTGCTCGCCATCTTGTTTCTCACTAGCAGAATCCAACTCAGCAATCGACTCGGAATTTCCCGGTCCAATTTCCAGCAGAACCTTAACCAACAAAGCATAACAAAAGTTCTTTTAGCTTTACTTTGTACTGAATAAAATAACATACTCGCCGATTTGGCGGCTGAACATCGTGTGTGTGTGTGTGTGTGTGTGTGTGTGTGTGTGTGTGTGTGTGGGGGGGTGGGGGGGGGGGGGAAACATGCTTCACCCACACCAGCTCATCCGTTACTTCCACGGTTTTTGAACATAAGACAACATAAATGTGCTACTTTAACTTTCCATTTCAATGAAATAAAATTGTCGTACAAATACATCCTTCACAGAAAATAAAATACACTTTTTAACTCACCAAGTCCAGTTCTGTAACATATAACACTCCGAACGCAGTCAGTAAAAAAATGCGGAAAGCTCCTCCTCCGAAGAATGGAAAAGGTTTCCAGTCAGCAGGTAGACTTTTTAATCGTCTATTTTCTCTTATCTCTCTCTCTTTCAAAGCACAATTCTTAGCTTCTTCGTTCTCTCTGCTCCTTCTTCGCTCTTTCTGCTTCTTCTTCGAGCGCCAGAGGACGTAGCAAGCCGGTTGGCTGGAGCAAGTCACATGGGCTACACATCAATGTGACCCTTCAGAATAAGAGATTTTACTCAACTTGACGGTTTTAGCTGCTGACAAAATAATACTCTGTTTTATACAAATTTTTAACCAAATAAAATATCATAACATGAAATACAGCATTCTTAATGTTTGTAATTATTACTTTTTATATTTTTAACTATTTTAGGACCTATTTATTCTCTATTTATTTATTTCCTATTTATGCATTTTATAGCTAGTTTCTATGGAAAGGCTTATTTTTAATGACGCTATATTAACCTGGGTTACAATAAGATAAAATAAAATGTCTCCCATTAGCCTGAAGTTTTATTGTCCTCCATTCCTCCATAGAGAGTTATATAGACACCCTTCTGTCAAAATTTAATCGGAGTTTGATTGATGAGTGATTAATGACCCGTGACTAATTGATTTTAATTTCCGGTCACATGATGCCCCCCCACCCCCCCAATCCGGTCACATGATGCCGCCCCCCCTCCCGGATGTCTCATGACCTCAGCATGCTTAACACGTGTTACACTATATTCCCGCTAATTTCAATTCAACCAATAGAAACAGAGACAGGCTCCGAGTTTTATGAGTAATACAATTAAAGTATATAAAAAAATAATAAGTGTTCAATAATCAAGAATAATATACAATATTACGGAGCCCCTAAGGGGACATGGAGAGAAAAAAAAAGGAAAGAAATCCCGACTTATTATCTCGAGATCCCGACTTATTATCCCGACTTATTATCTCGAGATCCCGACTTATTATCCCGACTTATTATCTCGAGATCCCGACATCAGTACATAACGACCTAATCACAGTGATGGAGGACACCCACCCATGATTTTTATTTCGAGCTTGGGCTTGAGTATAAACACATTAAACACAGTTTTGGTTGAATTCATTAATAACCAGCTAAAGTCCTCTGGACAGCTTCACGGTTACCGATGGATGTACGCTAAATTGCATGTGCATGATATCCTCCTCTGGGACATCTCTGGACCGCAGAAAATGATATAAGTCGTCCTCCATAAACAATGTAGACACACTCCCCCACGTTTACCGCATAAAAACATGCCTTTCCCCCCCAAAAAAGTAACTCGCGATTTTTCAGAAATGTCGCGGGATCTTGAGATAATAAGTCGGGATAATAAGTCGGGATCTCGAGATAATAAGTCGGGATCTCGAGATAATAAGTCGGGATAATAAGTCGGGATCTCGAGATAATAAGTCGGGATCTCGAGATAATAAGTCGGGATAATAAGTCGGGATCTCGAGATAATAAGTCGGGATCTCGAGATAATAAGTCGGGATAATAAGTCGGGATCTCGAGATAATAAGTCGGGATCTCGGGATCTCGAGATAATAAGTCGGGATAATAAGTCGGGATCTCGAGATAATAAGTCGGGATCTCGAGATAATAAGTCGGGATTTCTTTCCTTTTTTTTTTCCTCTCCATGTCCCCTTAGGGGCTCCGTACAATATAGTATATTTAAATAGAATGTTGTAATTAACTCCGGTTTTGCTCACCAAGCCGTTCGTGTTTGTGCGTGTGTCCGGGCAGAATACTGGACAGGGAGAGGGTTGAACTTTGAACATGTCCCTCAGGATATCTCAATGCGATACATTGTTTAAGGTGAACTCCTTCTGACCTCTATGAGTTTGAATTAGCCAATAGAAGCAGAGACAAGGGGGTTCGGTGATAGAAAATCAATAGTAACATACAATATAGTATATTGAAATAGATTTGGATGTTGTAACTACATCCGGTTTTTTAAACAGAAGGTCTTTCTGATATACTGCCTGAAGCGGGACACGCCACAGCCATCAGGAAGACTCTCATGACCTCCGGTCATCATGCGTGACACGTGTGGCTCTCTATATTTCCGATCATCTCAATTGGGTCTCTATCGGGGGCTGATTGATATGGCCAGCACAGGATTCATTCTCGTGACTTTTGGGGGAGGCCCCATGACAGTGCTGCTCACCAAGCCATGCATGTGGGTGTGTGTGTGTGTGTGTTTGTATATAAAGACATATAGAAACAAAAGTCCCTAAAGAAAACCTACAGTTTAACTATTTTACTGCGTTATTTATGGTAGCACAATTAGTCAGTGTTGACTATGAGTTTGTGATTTCCTTCATCACTTCAATTTTAAACTCTTATAGATTTTTTTTTCTGTAACACTTGCTAGTGTGATACATTTCAATAAATGTTCCTCATCTGTACACGTACTTCTTAAGAATATGTGACAGACAGTAAACAGGCCTACTCAAATTTAACTTTTATCTTTCCGCAGTTAAAGAATTTGTCCAGACTTTTCCAGAATTTGGCCTGGCATCATTGTAAATGATTTTGTTCAATCTTTTTCTTGCTGTTGTACCAACACTTATCTTCCCACTGCTTCATGCTTTCTCCAAAATAGCAAATTAAACCAAGATTTGCGATTAAATTTTGACAGAAGGGTGCCTATATAACTCTCTCTCCATGGCTCTATGAGACAGGCCAAACAGACTCAGCATCTTATATCCCAGCCAGTGTCATCTTTACTAAGATGAGACCTTCAGATCATTTATCAGTACATCCTAATGTTTGTCACATAAATAAGCAGCCTCGTTCAGCTTAACATTCTCAAAAACATATACATTATGCACAAATTGTGTAGAGTTTAATTGTGAAGAGTTTTTATTAAATTAATAATTCAATGAATTAAAAATATTTAAATGCAATAATACTTCTGTGGGCAAAACTGGAACCACACACTGCTTGTCTTGTTCTTTGACATTCTTGAATAGGAGTTCAGGAGGAAAATGTGTCGAGGGCTTTGTTACCCTTTCTACAATAGCAAACAAATGTCTTTACATTTTTGGTGTGTTTAGTGACAGTGGCAGAGAAATGTTACTCTTCTGTTCTTTTAAAATCAAATCATTGGTGAGAACACATTTGAAATGTCAAAATGAACCTTTTCTCTGCTTGTGTATGCTCACAGAAACCAGATTGTAGCATATTAAGAAGAGCAGATGTTTTGATTATGGAGTCCTTCATGGTGTATTTCTTTGGGTGTGGTGAAATTGTCACAAATTTAAACTTAGTTTATTAAAATGTTTCCTCCAGGTTTATCTAATGGAGTTGGTGTGTTACCAGATGGTCCTCTGATTGCCTCTGTTGGAGGGACAGTAAATTTCACAACAGACCTGAATCCAACAGAAACACCATTTACGATTGTCAACTGGCAGTTTGATAATGGTTCAAAACCTCAATTCATAATTATATCACAGTCTACTGGAGACACAACTGCACCAGAATATGAAGGCAGGCTCACTCTCTTCAGATCAACTGGATCTCTGGAACTCAGGGATCTGAAACTCAGTGACAGTGGAGAGTACACAGTTATCATTCAAGATGGAATGAATCAACCGATAGGACGCACCACATTGAATGTTTATGGTGAGTAGATGTTGAAAGCCCATTATGTTTAATTAGACATTTTTGCTTTGTCTAATTAAACTTTTATTTTCTATGTTATCTTTTGACATCTTGTTTCAACCCTGTACGTGTTTATATAACCTCAAATTATAATAGCACATACTGTAGGTCTAGTAAATAATTAATAGTAGCATAGAATTATAGCTATAAGTTAGTTACATAATTAATTATTAGCTTCTATATATCAATTGTTGCCAGCAGTCCTATTGAAATATTTCTTTGATTCTATTATTATATATAAAGTCAAATTACAACTGAAAGCCTTCTGCTCTTTCTAACCAGCTGCTTTTATGATTTTATTAAGGTATCTTTTAATTTATTTTATGTATTTTGTATGGTGTGCTTGAGGCACCTTTAAATAATGTTTTATTATTAATCTCTATTTTCTAAACCTGTATACTGAACACTGTTAGCCTTTGCTGTATTTTTTACAGTTAAATACCACAAAATGCCCAGTAAAACTACCATAAGACATCTTTACAAGTAGTTACTGTAATTTGCATTGCATTATGGGTATAGTACATAGTATTACAGTAACTTACTGTATGTTTTGAATTTGCAGTAATTTACTGTTTACACATTGCAGTAGTGGTTCTGTACTTATAATATACAGTAAGAATTATATTTGATTTTCAACGGTCATCATAGCTGCTTCATCGTGGTTCCCTGTTTCTGTATTTTTACTCCTTTAGTGGTTAACATATTTTTAAGGCAGAAACAGAGAATGTACTTTTGTTTTTTTCACATCCTAGCTAACATTAACATGCAGTTTATCTAGCTACCTCATCAAGAGTGGCTTCGCTTCCAACTTTTTTCGGATGACGTTTGTTTTAAACTCCGAAGCTTTTTCCCTCCAAGTGGAAGTGCAGCTCTGTCTCTGTGCTGTGGGCTCACACTGCTTCAGCTCTTCAAGACAGGTAAAAAAACCACTTCTTAGAAAACTGTTTGAAGCCAAAACCCAGTCTGGAAATGTACATTTTAGATGGAGTTAACGTAACTTATAGCATCATGCTATAATGCTATAACTTAGCATTTTAGCATGAGCTCGTTTGTGCTGGTTAGCCTGGTAAAATAACGTTACCTTTACGTTACTAACTCTGGTGTTTTATATATCAGGCATATTGCAACGTTATAAGTTACGTGTCTGTAAATGAGGTGAAAGAAAGGAAAATATGATGGTGTTATTTTTTGAGCTGGTTCGGAATTAACACTAGCTAAGGTGCTAATTTTACCGTTGAAGGTTTTAGCTTGACTTTTGCCGCTTAATCTTCCTCGGGCGGCTTTGGGTTGAGATGAGCTCAGTGCTGAGTGTCTGTTAGCATTGTTGCTACATCCTTTGTCGAACAATATAACCTTAACTGATAATTGATCCTCCCCCCCTTTTTTTTTTTTTTTTTTACATCTAATGACTGTTCATTTGTTTAAACCAGATCTTGAAAATGTTAAAAGTGCAGATTAGCTACGTAGGTCAGCAAGGATGAATTTCTAACTTTGTTCTTTTTTTTTTTCTTCAGATGACTTTTTTTTTAACTCCCAAGCTTTTTCCCTCCAAGTGGCTGTGCAGTTCTGTCCTGCTGACTGCTAACATAGCTTCATCTCTTCAAAAGACAAGACAACAGGTAAAAAGACAGCTCTTCAAACATATTTGAAGCCACAAAATAGTCTGGAAATGTAGAGGAGCAGCTAACCTAATCTATAACTTTGAGCTTGTGTTACCAGCCCCAGACCTCGGGGGAATCTGTGAATGATGAGGAACAGACAAGTTAATACGTTGTGCCTTGCTCTGCTGGCAGCGGTTTATTATTAACTCCAACAGTCTTAAACATTCAGTCATTCCATTTAAACACAATATCAAACTATCCTTGCTTTGACAATATCACAAAACATCATAACATTGGGATAGTATTCATGTCAAAATACACTGTCATAGTCTTTCACTTCAAAACAGCTCAAATACAATTGACCTCTTGGTTTGCAATATTGTTAATAACTTGAGTAATACAAACAAATACTCTTTTGTAAAATAAAATAAAGTGCAACATATTAACCCATTACGTGTGTCTGTCTCTGAGTGTATATGTCGTTCATTGCAAAATATGAGGGGCCGTTTAGGACAAAATTTACGTTTTGTCTCTCACACACTACCAAAAGGTCTCGCATACTCCAAAAAAATAGCCACGCACACTCCAAAAAATTACGTTTTGTCTCTCACACACTACCAAAACGTCTCGCATACTCCAAAAAAATAGCCACGCACACTCCAAAAAATTACGTTTTGTCTCTCACACACTACCAAAAACTCTCGCATACTCCAAAAAAGTAGCCACGCACACTCCAAAAAATTACGTTTTGTCTCTCACACACTACCAAAAACTCTCGCATACTCAAAAAAATTACATTTTGTCTCTCACACACTACCAAAAACTCTCGCATACTCAAAAAAATTACATTTTGTCTCTCACACACTACCAAAAACTCACGCATACTCAAAAAAAATAGCCACGCACATTCAAAAATTACTCACGCACATTCAAAAAATACTCAAATTGCGTATACACACACTACTAAAATGTCACACACACATTCACAAACGTTAACTTTCTCGCTCACATACACTGCTAACAGCTCGCACACACACAGACGTTTATCTCTCACATACACAAGACTAAAGTTGAACACACACACAGTACTAAGACTCGTTTTATGTATGTGTGAGAGCGAGACTCTTTATGAATGTGTGAGAGCGAGACTCTTTATGAATGTGTGAGAGCGAGACTCTTTATGAATGTGTGAGAGCGAGACTTTTTATGTATGTGTGAGAGCGAGACTCTTTATGAATGTGTGAGAGCGAGACTTTTTTTGAATGTGTGAGAGCGAGACTTTTTATGAATGTGTGAGAGCGAGACTCTTTTTAAATGTGTGAGAGTTGTCACGGAAGAGGCGGGGCATAATTTTTGGATCAAACTGCGTATGCGTAGATCCTAAACTATAAGTTTCGATTGTTGACTCACTGTATGTTCTATTACTTAGTATATTTGTGCTTTTAAATATGTATAGAACATTTAACTTTCTTGTAGATTAAATGTGCTATAGAAATAAATGAATCTGATTGATTGATTAAAAATAGCAAAATTGCTGTAGTACAATCTGTCCACTGGGTGCCAGTATTACAGGAATTGTTAACCGGCGCCAACTAGTGCCGAAGAAGAAAGAGTTTGCTATACCGAACATGGCTAACTCTAATTCGAAACGAGAGAGAATTGGTCAGGCAGCTGCCATTTTAAACAATTAGAACATACAGTGAGTCAACAATCGAAACTTATAGTTTAGGATCTACGCATGCGCAGTTTGATCCAAAAATTATGCCCCGCCTCTTCCGTGACAACTCTCACACATTCAAAAAGAGTCTCGCTCTCACACATTCAAAAAGAGTCTCGCTCTCACACATTCATAAAAAGTCTCGCTCTCACACATACATAAAACGAGTCTTAGTACTGTGTGTGTGTTCAACTTTAGTCTTGTGTATGTGAGAGATAAACGTCTGTGTGTGTGCGAGCTGTTAGCAGTGTATGTGAGCGAGAAAGTTAACGTTTGTGTGTATGTGCGCGAGCTGGTAGTAGTGTATGTGCGCGAGCTGGTAGTAGTGTATGTGCGCGAGCTGGTAGTAGTGTATGTGAGCGAGAAAGTTAACGTTTGTGAATGTGTGTGTGACATTTTAGTAGTGTGTGTATACGCAATTTGAGTATTTTTTGAATGTGCGTGGCTATTTTTTTTGAGTATGCGTGAGTTTTTGGTAGTGTGTGAGAGACAAAATGTAATTTTTTTGAGTATGCGAGAGTTTTTGGTAGTGTGTGAGAGACAAAATGTAATTTTTTTGAGTATGCGAGACGTTTTGGTAGTGTGTGAGAGACAAAACGTAATTTTTTGGAGTGTGCGTGGCTATTTTTTTGGAGTATGCGAGACCTTTTGGTAGTGTGTGAGAGACAAAACGTAAATTTTGTCCTAAACGGCCCCTCATAGCAAAATAAACTTAATGTTCATCAAAATAATAACTTCCCATCACCAAAGACAGTAATAACTCTAATGCCCATTCATACCTTCAGCCATTGGCTCAGATACAAAAAGTAAACGTAAACGAATACGATGTTCTCTTTCACACGCACATCTGTACATCCCATGTTCTCTGTAATCAAGCCGTTGAAGAACTACTAACGGTAGCCATTATTCGACTCGACAAAACAAAACAAATACTTATCAGAACCCGGATCAAGTTCTCTCAAAATGTTACTATAATGTCATTTTTTGAGTTGGTTCAGCCACAGTGGCAGGTGGACAAAAAAGTTAATTTCCAACCCTGGTTACATATAAGGACTGTTCACATGTTTAAACCATGCTCCTGCAAATTTAAAGTTAAGTCAGTACTAACAGGTGCAACTATGTACAGGTGTAAATTCTGCAGCATTTGTACTTCAGAATTTACAGAATTTTGTAGTCATGTGAAGAAACATCAACACACAGCTAATTATCGATTTGCATGTGGAATAGAGCAATGTCCTGCTTCCTTCAGAACATTTTCTGCATTCAGGTCCCACATGCACAGGAGTCACCGCCATTGCAGAAGTCAAGACTGAACACTTGTGGAACTGTACTTGTGGAATGTAATGCTTTAAAAAATGCATTTAGCCCCACAAACTGTCATTCACATCCGCTGTTTCAGAGTGGTAGCAAGATGTAGGGGTAAAGTCTAGTCTAGTCTCCGGGATGAGGTTCTCAAAAACCTGTTGTAATCTGGGTGAACTGGCCCTTTAAATATAAATTACTACCAGTAATTCATATTTAAGAGAGTTTTCCTTTTATGTTTTAAAGGTATCTTCCACCAAGATGTCTGTTGAAATACAAATGACCTTACCCACTACACCAAGGGTAATCATGCTTGGTAAGAGGAATATTTTCTATCACTATAATTTTTTTGTAGCAATGTATGTAATTGTTATGGTAGTCTGTACTTTTACTCACTAGCCTGACAAGGGTTTGTCTATTTTAGGAAATAGCTTGATGTCTGCAACCCGGTGGATGGTCAGTATGGAGGAGATATATTGTGTTTTCTAAAATTGTTTTAGCAGTAAAAATATAATTTTACCCCTCCCAGACCAAAAAGCACACATTTGCCCTGAAACCCCGCTGGATCTGGATGAAATGGTTCGTTCCTGCTTGGAGCGCTTAACTGTGTTCAGCAGCAGTCAGTAGAAAACAAGAACGACTCTGGCAGTTACTATGCTGCTAAGAAAAATAATAAAGTAGGTTTTCAAAAAATAGAGAGACAGAAAGAGAAAAAGGTAAAAGTGTCAATTTGTAGCCCAGTTTTTCTCCGAGAGGTGGGTAAACGGTGAGATTATCAACCATTCAGCAAAGTTAGCTTAGCTACAGACTGTCTGCCTCCATTTCACTAACATTTAATGAATTAAGGAAAGAAATTACCAACATATTCATATATTGAACTTGTACCTATACTTTTTACCACTTAACAGCAGATGAGTCAGTCAGCAGCAGCTCTAACCCACGTCCCTCCTGACCTGCCCTCTGCTAAGTGAAATTAAAGCTGCAGTATGTAACTTTTGTAAAAGATTTTTTTAACATATTTGTTAAAACTGTCATTATGTTGTGACAGTATGGCATGAGAGATAATCTGTGAAAAATCTATTTCCTCTGCCTTCTCCCAGTACTATCTAGAAACAACTAATCAGACAGAAGAGTTTTAGTGCTGCCAATCACAATCTCATGTGGCTGCTCATCCCTATGCTGCAGCTAGCGCAGCCTGTTGTAAATGCTCAGTCTAGTTAGCATAGCTACCAATGACAGCAGATAAGCATGTTTTCTGTAATGATAAATTGTTTTTCTACCATTAGCACATTAAGAAGTGAGTGAATGAGATTGATTGACAGCACTAAGACCCTCCTCCTGGTTCTGATTGGTTGTTTTTGTCCAGAACGTTGCATTACTTTAGCCAGTAATAGCAGCTCAGGGAGCAGGAGAAGGATATTGATTGTTTTCACAGATTATCTGTTCCATAACAAACTGTCACGACATGGTGACAGCTTTAACAAATATGGAGAAAACATATTTTTTATTAAAGTGATATACTGCAGCTTGAATAAAATGCAACTACATAGCATTTTTTGAGAAGTCTGGATTGCTTCATATACATTTTGCATGTTGCCTATGACTTGCTAGTGGGAAGAGACATTTCAGTAATCTAAAACTTATCGAAAAAATTTAAGCAACCTACTTGCACACTTTATGTCGACTGTTGCATGTAAAATTCATGAACAGTAAATATTATGCTAGTATCAGTATTGAACCAAAGAAAGCAAGGCAGTTGGAAGCCTTTAAATTGTGATGCTTTTGATGGGTCAGATGGACTCAAAGAATTGTAACAGCATCAGTGCAAAGGGGGCCCAATTAAATTTTTTGTCATGGGGCCCAAGATTCCTGGCAGCGACCCTGAGTTTGAGATGCTTGTCCTCAAATCATTTTTATAGCTGACTGTTTTATGTAGAGGTTCGCAGTTCAGGTCTTCTGTCATGATTCTTTTCTTTGATTAACTTCTGTTCAATTCTACTTTATTATCATGTAGGACTCATTTCTTTTTGTTTTTTCCACCCACAGAGAGAGTCTCTAATGTAAAGGTTACTCAAGACGTTACCCACTTGATTGAGTTCAATGGGTCTGTCAGCTTCTCCTGCTCCTCCTCTGGATCTTCTCTCTCCTTCCTCTGGATGAACAGCAGCTCTCAGATCACAACCAGTGACAGAGTTCAGATCACTGATGGAGGATCCAAGCTGACTATAGTCAATGTGACCAGATATGATGATGGATCTTACAGCTGTAATGTGTCCAATCCTATCAGCAATGACAGCAGTAATCCTGTAAACGTCTCTGTCAGCTGTGAGTTTTTCATCACTATCATAACCTTCTTTTGACATGTAAACAATAGGAAATTTATTGGCGCTTAATAGCTGTTGTTTGTTGCTATTTCTACAAAAATAGGGAAAATATAAGAAACACTTTTTTAAAATCAGATCAAGTAAAACACCATCATATTAATAAAACATTATCAGTTATCATTTCAGTATTGACATTGAAAATTTGATCACGATGTTAATGTGAAGAATTAATATTAATTGTTCTCTATAATTGCAGATGGCCCAGAGAAAGTCAACTTAGAACCACAATCTCAGAAATATACAGAAGGGTCAAACATCCATCTGTCTTGTTCAACTGACTCCAGACCTAATGCCACTTTTGATTGGTTCTTTAATGGAAAAAGTCTGTCTGGTTCTGGATCTGAGCTCAAACTCACCAATGTTCAGAAGGATCAGAGTGGAAACTACAGCTGTCAGGCCTTTAATAGCAGAACCTCAAGATATCAAACATCTCAACTTTTAGTCATATCCGTAGTGGGTAAGTATAATGAAGTTAAAGAAAATGTGAAAGCAAAAATTGCTATTGTTCAAAAATGGTTTAAATTTTAAACTTTTTTCTAATAGCTAAATGCCAGATAAATGAGAGAAGATTTTTTAAAAACTTATAATTTTTTCCTAAAATGTAGTTTATGTGAGTTCCAAGAGTAGCTGGTTCTTCCTCACTGTACAGCACTCTTTATCACAAATAGGTTTGTATTTTATTGTGCTTTCCTGTTTACATTTTTGTTTACTTTAATTCTGTTCTTTCTTTATTCTAGTTTATTACTTTTATTTGTTGTCTCTAGTCATTCCTTGTGCTCCAGTTTGGTTATGTCTCTTAGGTCCAGTTATTCTTTGTTACATTCATTTCCTAATCTCCAGTGTTCTCTCCCTGATCCCTGTCTCTCTCTTTCCTTTGTCTGCTGTCTCCTCTCATACCTGCAACCTGTTAGTCATTAGCCAGATCCTTTGTTTAAACGTTCAACCATGCAGTACTTAAGTGCCTCTCATTCTCTCACTTCTCGCTTTTTCCTTCTGTTACTTCCCGTTGTTTCCCTGGTCTATTCAATATTTCCCCCTCATGGTTCCTGTTGAATTTTTTATTTATTTTTCTGGTCTGGCTACATCTGATCATTGTAAGTTGTTTTTTTATTATTATTTATTCATTAAGCCCTCATGTTCATCCATACTTTTGCATTTAGGTTCTCCATCAACCACATCATGGCATTTCCAGATTCCACATTTAATTTATTTTTATAAGTAATGGTTTTACAAATTCTAAACCATTTAAAGAGCTTACATTTATAATAATCATATATATATTTTAACAATTTCAGATATAGTTTAGATTTTGAGCTGAACAAAGGTAGTTTAGATTTTGCAAAAGCAGAAAAATCTTTCTATTGAACTTTGTTCTGGAGGCAAAGTTCAGAATTGTCCCTGCCATGTGAATGCTCAGTGCAGAATAACACTGTCCTAAATAACGTCCTGATGTGAGCCAAGCAAGGTCAGCTTTGTACAAAACATGTTTATCTCTTTATCGTTGAGACACAGATGAGGCTACAATTGATAAAAACAGATAAACTTGGTCACCTCATATATCTGTAAATGAGCTCAAATGATAAAGCACACTTATTTAGTTTTGAGAATATCTTCCTGATATCTAAGCTGATTTATTTTTTTCCCACAGTGTTATACAAAAAAGCAATGAGTTTGAGGTGTTAAAATACATTTCCAGAGTTGTGTCAGTTTAATTTTACACAGTTTATGTAAATATTTGGTTGGAAATCAAGAGAAATAGACAGGAAGCAGAAATTTAGTTTTGTTTGCAAATTTGATCTATTCTGACAAGAGTACAGCTATATTTAAGGAAAACACTTATAAAATATAATTTTATGTTTTTCAGTACATTATATTCATTACAATATATCCTTGTCTCATCAGTTTAATTTTGTGTGTCATAATCACAGGGGTTCAAGCATTACCACAATGTGTTGCTTCTAAGAAAATCTATGAAGTGCCAATAATGGAGTGTAACACATCTATCCTTTCTGTCTGTTGAACTGGACTCAGTGGTTTTACTGGCTGTCTATAACACATTGCTCAGATCTTGATTCCATCTCCTGTGCTCTCTGGTGCTCATTCTATGTGTTCTAGCACTTTGCATTTATGTGCACTTTGGCTAGTTTGCATTTTTTCTAAATTACACCCAAAACAAACTAGTAATGCTAAGTGGACTGAGTGAGTGGACTTGAAATGTTCTTGTCCGTAACTTAAACTTTTACTTGACAGGGTTTATTAAATTACAGTCTTGTCCTAATAATCATATTTCCAACAAAACAAGTAATATTTTTTAACATATTGTTTATTTTTGTTTTCTGTGTCATTTTGTCCTGTGTAGAATCTGTAGGTCTCTCAGGCGGTGCCATTGCTGCAATAGTAATTGTGTGCTTGATAGCTACTGCTCTAGGAGCTGCTGGAGGCTTCTTTATTCATAAGAAAATGTAAGTCTCAAATTACATTCATTTAGCAGACATAGCCATGTGAAAAGATTACGATGTTCTGTTAAATGTTTCAGGAATCAATACAATGTCCTTCATTTTTTGCAAATGTTTTGCTCTTCTTATTTAGCTTTATTTTCATGCTCGATTCACAAAGCAGTTTGCTCTAAATACATACAGGTGCAATCCTCCCCATCAAGTACAGCATAGGGGCGCAATTTGTAACAACTTTTTTGTACGCTATTCACTAACAAACACGTTGAATGTGAAAGGGAAGGACAAATATGTTTTGCTTTATTATTATTATTTCTATTAACCCTCTGGGTCCAAAGACAAGATATTGAGCTTTTTAACTTTTATTTCTTTATAACCTTGAGAGAATTTTTATAAGTAGCAAATTGGTTGAGCAAGAGATGAATTTTACTTGTTCTGATTGGGGTTTTTTTTCTTCAGTTCTTCAACATGTTTCATACTATGGACTGCTATTCAAGTCAATCTCTGCTACAGTCTTGTTTCTAAAAACCTCAGACAGCTCTTTATAATCAACTATAGTTTTCACTCTTACCTCACATCAGGTCAGAAACACCAGTGAAAATGTATTTAAACAGGACAAAACTTCAAATGCTGACAATTTTTATTATAATTATGTACTCCCGATGTAATATGCCTTCTTTTCCTTTTTACTCTTTTAAGTTAGAATAACTTTAGCAGGTGTCCGTATTTATTTTTCAATAGAATGTTTGTTTTTATAATATTATTTTAAAATAACAAAAAAAAAACAAGTTTTCATAGGATGTTCCAATTTTTCACATGACTTAAAGCAATGTGTTTCTGTTTTCTTTTTGTTTGTTTATTTGCCACTACATAACATTGGCTCTGCTTGATTGACTGGATGTTGACTTTAATTTGTTTCCAATATTTAGAAAAAATGCCCAAGCTCAATCAGAGTCAGGTAAAACAGGTACGTATTTTTATAGCTCTACTTCCCCCACCCTCACGTTAGGTGAATGATTATCTATATAAAACTTTATTTGGGCATAGACTTAAAGTAAATGTTTTGACTTGCGTCCACTAAATGTTGGCAAGGTAAACGCTAACAACTTGTTAACATTAGAAAAGATGTGTAGGTGGCAGCTATTTATTTTCTGGAACTTGTCTTTTCAGTGTGGAGCTCAGTTTCATCTGATGACGTAGTTTTCTTTACAGCTGCAGAAATTAACTCAGCACTGCAACAAAATGCTAGTGTTCTTTATTTTTCCCAATCTTTATTTTCAAATTTTCCTGACAACTTGGACATTAATTAATTTTGTCAGAGCTAAACATAATAGGTAGCTGAAGCTGAATAGATGCATAGATGCATAGAGACAGATCAGTGAATGACTGGAGCCCAGGCTTACTGTTTAAAAAGTTACCTCTGACCTTTAGTATCAAAAGCAAAAAAATCATCTGTATTTCTTTTTGAATGGCATATGAAAACTTGTCTATCATGTTTTCCAGAACAAGAACATGAGTATGAGAACATGACAAACTTATGATAGAAGAATATAAAATCTCCAGTTTTCCTTCATTAAAAGGTGAGTTCTGAGCTATTAGCGCTGTTTATGAGAAAAGGAAATTTAGAAGTTTGTGTTTGATTATTCTTTCTCTTATTAAAATATTTACGTTCACAAAATATTGCCAGTATTCATACTTACAGAAGATTCTTCATCATCCCTCTAATGAGTTAGTTTCATCTTTTTGTCTTGCAGATCATCAGAAATTAAGACACCAAGGTATATAACTATGGAGAAGGATGAAAATAATATTAGTACTTTAAATTTATTTGATATGTATAATAATATTTTGTATAAACAATAGTGTTTTAATGTATTTTTATTTTAGATGTATACACTAATTTCCATCCTTGTGAGTTACATAGTCACATTGGCAAAAAAAATTTTAGCTCAGAAATTATATTTATAATCTGTATTGCTTTGGTCAGCGTCTGTTTTAAGAGTAATTTAATTAGAAAGCATGTTAATTTGTGTTACTTTGACAAAATGTGGAAAGGTTAATTTACCTTTTTTGCCAATTAGAAAAGGTTTAAAATGACCGTTCAATTTGATATTATTAGGGAATTTGTGCATATGCAAAACATACTTTTTGTTCTTTTTGTATTTTGCTGTTGATTAAACTGGTTGTAGGTCTACTTTTGAGTCTTTTGCACTTGAGCTTTATTTGCTGCCAAAAACTAGAAAAAATGTTATAATGAAGTGCTGTATTTCTACAAGTTCAACTTATTTTGGTAACTGAAACTTGATATTAAAAATGAGTTATTCCCATTCACATTAAGTAATTCTATTAAAAATGTATTATATATTCTTTTATCTTTATGAATTTATGAACCAAAAAATCATTCTGTTGCCCCTAATCAATGTCTGATTTTTTTAAATTTTTTTTTTAAAGAATTTTAGCTTAGTGCAGTTTGGTCATATATTTGTCTTCTGATACAATTGTAAATGATTTTAGATCTTTAGACTAGTTAGGTTAACATGGAGTGAAAATAGTCTCAAAATACCTGTGTGGATTTGTAATTCTTGTAAGCATCTTTGTGTGTAACTTTGGATAACAGTATCTGTGAAACATGATTTGTAAACTGTAAAAAGAAAATTTGTGCGTAACTCGGAGTACTAGTAATCATGGGCGCCGCCAGGAGTCTTGGGCCCCATGACAAAAAATTTAATTGGCCCCCCTGCGCAGCTGCTGTTAGTTTTTTTAGTCCATCTGACCCACCAAAAGTGTCACAATTTTAAAGGCTTGCAACTGCCTTGCTTTCTTTGGTTCAATACTAATACTAACATAATATTTACTGCTTATGAATTTTACATGCAACAGTCTGAATACAGCGTTCAATTAGGTTGCTTAAATTTTTTCTGTTAGTTTTAGATTACTGAAAGGTCTCTCCCCACTAGCAACAGTCATAGGCAACATGCAGAATGTATATGAAGCAATCCAGACTTCTCAAAAAATGCTATGTAGTTGCATTTTATTCAAGCTGCAGTATATAACTTTAATAAAAAATATGTTTTCTCCATATTTGTTAAAGCTGTCACCATGTCAGATAATCTGTGAAAACAATCAATATCCTTCTCCTGCTCCCTGAACTACTATTACTGGCTAAAGTAATGCAACGTTCTGGACAAAAACAACCAATCAGAACCAGGAGGAGGGTCTTAGTGCTGTCAATCAATCTCATTCACTCACTTCTAAATGTGCTAATAGTGGAAAAACAACTTATCATTACAGGGAAAATGGTTATCTGCTGTCATTGGTAGCTATGCTAACTAGACTGAGCATTTACAACAGGCTGCACTAGCTGCAGCATAGGGATGAGCAGCCACATGAGATTGTGATTGGCAGCACTAAAACTCTCCTGTCTCTGATTGGGTGTTTCTAGATAGTACTGGGAGAAGGCAGAGGAGATAGATTTTTCACAAATTATCTCTCATGCCATACTGTGACAACATAATGACAGTTTTAACAAATATGTAAAAAACATATTTTACAAAAGTTACATACTGCAGCTTTAATTTCACTTAGCAGAGGGCAGGTCAGGAGGGACGTGGGTTAGAGCTGCTGCTGACTGACTCATCTGCTGTTAAGTGGTAAAAAGTATAGGTACAAGTTCAATATATGAATATGTTGGTAATTTCTTGCCTTAATTCATTAAATGTTAGTGAAATGGAGGCAAACAGTCTGTAGCTAAGCTAACTTTGCTGAATGGTTGACAATCTCACACAGTCTACCCACCTCTCGGAGAAAAACTGGTTTACAAATTGACACTTTTACCTTTGTCTCTCTCTGTCTCTCTATTTTTTGAAAACCTACTTTATTATTTTTCTTAGCAGCATAGTAACTGCCAGAGTCGTTCTTGTTTTCTACTGACTGCTGCTGAACACCGTTAAGCGCTCCAAGCAGGAACGAACCATTTCATCCAGATCCAGCGGGGTTTCAGGGCAAATGTGTGCTTTTTGGACTGTGAGGGGTAAAATTATATTTTTACTGCTAAAAACAATTTTAGAAAACACAATATAATTAATTTTGTAATTGACAGGGCCTCATTTTTTTAATTTCTATGAACAAAAGAAAATTGTGGAGGCCCCCTTGTTGGTCAGGGGCCCTTAGAATTGTCATAACTTTAACAGAGATGGAAAAAAAAAAATCTGTGATTCTTGAGAAGTGGGACAAAATGGGTTTAAACTTTCCCAAATTTAAAAAAATGTATTCCTTTAAAATTATTCCCCAAGCTTATGTATACAAATATAACAAATAATGGTTTGGAAATGTAAAGATGCCAAGGCGCAGGCTCCCAGTTGCAACATTATTTTGAAAATTAAATTTTTAATGGACCTGATCTAGAACTTTGTCAACACCATCTGACAAAAATAAATATAGAATTATTTTTTTAATGATCCTATTAGTGATATTTTTACTCAGTTTTACAGACAAATGCTTCTCAAGAAACAAAAGAAATATCATTTAAAACAAAAAACAACATAAAGTCCACCTGACAGAGTTGATGCAGAACTGAAGGTGATGACAAACTAGTGAGTAAAATAAAATACTTGATACATGTGAAGTAAAGCCATTTATGTAAAATACATTAAAATGAATTAACTGCACACTTAAGTGAGATTTGTCAACACTATCAGTGAAAGAGTCAGACTGTCAGTTAAAAACTTTGATGGAGTTGATGAAATGCCAACTACCTCAGTTTATATGATGTTATTCTGAAGGAGGCCATATTGTAGCTCATCATGTCCATGAAATCTTTACAGTATACTAAATTAAGCATTTATTTCACAAAATTTCATCAAAATTTTGAAAATTGTCAGCTATGGTGTTCACACATCATGGTTGTGACGAACAACTTAGGAATAAAATGGAAGAAAAAACTATAGAATAATATAATCTAACCAAAGCTGCTTGGCCCTCTTAGCCAAAGAAGAGAAAGAAAGAGGTCATGGGGTCCTCAGAAGGTCTGATGCCCCCAATAATGCCTGATTTTTTTTTAACATTATTTTTATGTCAGATGTTGTTGACAAAAACTTGGGGTAAATTTCAATTGAGTTTGAAAATATATAAAAATGTTTTTTAATTCGATTTATTGATACTTTTATAATTATTTATTTGAATAGCTATACTTAATTGTCATAATATATTATCTTAGTATTCCTTTATTTATTTTAAACTATTATAATGTATTGAGTTCTGTTCCAGGACAAGGGATTTTACAGACACCATCCACCTACTACAATGTTTAAAATAAAAAAATATTCAGCAAACACCAGGAAAACATACATTGTTGTGCTCACATGGCCCAGGTTAGTTTAGTCAGATATTTGGAAAAAAAATTATTTTGCTTATATTTTATTCAAATTTTGTGCTTTATCCATAGGACCTGTTTTATCCGTCTTCTCAAGAATCACTGAAATACAAAATTGAAGTATTAAAAAAAATGCCTACCACAGGACAAAAACAAGACTCAGACGTTTTACTTGGTAACAATCTGAGTTAGTAGTTGTTCAGACTAGATGTCTATTTGATTAAGGATCTTATTTTTTATCAAGAGAAACTTAAATAACCAGCACAGATGCTGTATGTAAAGTTAAGCTTGTCAGTGTTACATAATTGACAACCTTGTGTTGTTGAGATATTTGATCTAGTTAGTTGTGTATTTTTTGCCAGTAGACAACAGTAGTAAAAATGGATATTCTAATATTCGGTATGACTAGAAATAGAGAGAAATAGAGGCAGACATTCTGCAGTGAAACTTTTGTGAGATGGAAGCAGTCCAGTGTTGTGTACATGTCTAATTCTGCCTGAGAAAATGCAAATGCAAATCTATCTCATCTGCTGTATCTACTGGAGATGTTTTGACCTACATTCGATGCAAAACAGCTTCCTTAATGTACCAATAAACACATTTCTGGTTCTGTATTTATCATTTTATTATTTTATTGTTTAGCTCTTTATGACTTAACAGCATTTCCGTGTTGGAGAAAATGACGACTGAATCCAAAGTTCACAAACCCTCTGAGACTTCTGATATAACAGTTTCATATAATTTACCCAGTTTTAGGAACAATCATGTTTTTCAGTATCTTGTTGAAGTGAATTTTTGCTGTTATAACAAAATCTAAAAAGAAAGTGTTTAGTAATATACCGTACTAAACATTTAGTACAATACTAAATATTTAGATATAGTAATATAAATCTAAACATTTAGATTTATATTAGTTTATATAGATTTATTAATATACTTTTCTATTACAGATTTCTATCTTCCAGTATTTTCTGTTATTAAATCAAAATAATGTAGAAAAAACAAATGAAAGCAACTGTACTTAATAAATTTCATGTTATCCCATGTCATATTCGCTAAAGCTTCCAAATGACTTGAACTGTTAGTATTCTTTTGCAGTTCTATTGCAAAAATGCATATAAATTTTTTATTTACAGTGAAACTGGCAATGCATCCTTAGAAAACATATACATATTCAATGTTAAAGTAGGTATAGTATCTGTGAGGTTTTGGTTTTTCTGTGTATTCATTTAGGTTTCTGTGTTCAATTGAGTCTCTGTGTTGTCCTGTCTACCCCTTGATTGCTCCCAGCTGTGTCTTGTTTCTCCTGATTACCTCCTTGTGTATTTAATCCCACCTGTGTCCCTTATTCTTTGTTGGGTCCTCGTTTCATCTGTCCTTTGTCTATTTCGTCTCATGTAGTTGTCTTCACAGTCATGAGTCTTTGTCAATTTCTTTGTACCAGTTGCTACCAGTTATTGAGCTCTTAGCCTTTTGCTCATCTGTGCTGCCAGGACTTTTTGTATTCTGATATCCTCGTTAAATTCATAATTTCTCATCATAACCTGGATCCACCTACATCTGCTAATTATGACAGTATCCCTCTATATTTATTTATCATATAGTTTTCTTTAAAGTACCTCCAACATTTCAGCTGGAGAAGTCTTATATGCCACACCTCTTCCTCAGATCTTCTATGCTTTCCTCTGTTTCATTATCAAAGATCTCACTGAATTATATTCTATTTTATTTTCCTATTTCATTACACTCTTGCAAGCGTTATTGTAAAAACTCATGTAGATCTTTAGCGAAAGGCCAACATTTGACCAGAGAATTACTAATAAAATTGGTACAAGTAAAAGATAAATGAAAGTTTTCTTTTATTACATTTTATTGAATTAAAGTTTTTTTTGTTTGCTTAAACTTGGAAGTAAAAATAAATCAAAGGCACAAACAAGAGGTCTGTGGTCATTAACTGTCAAACATCACCTCCCTGTGGTGAAATGATGTTATTGCAGGAAGATTTGAAAGACATTTTACTGACACAAAGTCTTGATAAAAAAAGGAAGCTGAAGATTTGACATTTGAGTCACTAAAAGTGAAAAATTTATTAGAGATATATTGTCAAAAGTAATGTTAAAGTATTTCTTATGTGCTGGTATTATTTAAAGGAAATGTTTTCATCACGATGCTTTGGACAGGTTTATTATAGGATCCACATAAAACTTTACCACTTGATGGTACTTTAGTTCAGGAGGAACCAGCAGCCGAGTCCAAAGTGTACAGGAAGTAAATGACTGGTGCTTTTATTATGCTCAATAAATGTGTCATAATTAAAGCACCAGTAATGTAAAATAATTGTTGTTTCAAAAGGCCTAAAATTTGATGTCAGATTTGAAATGGCATAATGTATGCTACCTTTAAAAGGTCTAAGACTCAAGTTCTATAAATATCTAAAATTAATTTTGCGCAAAATCTGAGCTTTTCCGGTACAGATAAATGTACCAGAAATAAATTTACAATTAAACCTTGAGAGCTAAGCGCTAATGAGAGAACAGTGACAGAATAGAAACACAAGCATTTGTTAATGATTCATACATTTTTACTTCCAACAGTTACTAGATTATATATTAAGATATTCAAAATCATAGAAAATTTGAATTTAAAATCTGTTTAATCTCACCAAGAAACTTGCTTTTGTGACTAAATAAGGTAGACATACCAATAGATGACAAAACAATTTAATAGAAGAAGTATTTTATCTGTAGTCAACATTTCATTACAACATTCGTATGTGTAAATTTATTTAAATCCATCACTATTATTTAATATCCTTCTCAGTATCACCAGATAAAGCTTTAATTGCATCAAGTCCATCACTTATGTTTGTTATTTGTTATCTTTCCTCTTTATCTTTTGATGATTAATGTTTGATTCAGAGCTCCAATACTTAGGTTAGAGGGCCTCTTTGTCTTATCAGATGCATTAAAATATAAAGAGCTGATTATTAGTAATTTCCTTTTGTACTAAAGGTAATCAACTTAAATGTTTACATAATTTGATATAATGTCCATCTCTATCATATGATGACCTTTGTCTCCCAAATTAGTTGTGCAGAACCTTCAGAATATGTTGATGTTAAACTTGATTCATGGGCATATTCATGTTTAAAACCCATTTTAATGAAATAATAGGACAAAATATGGGCTTTTCTCAAACTTCTTCATATTGACTCTTAAACAATGTTAGCTTTTCAGAAGACCCAGATTGCCAATTTTTTAAAATTTAGACTTTAATTATTTTTAATAGATAATAATTTTTCTCTAGAAATTAGTGTCTTCGTTGTTATTCAGTTTTAACTTCTAAAATTATTGCCAAAAGGATCCAAAGAGGAAGATTTGTTAATAATTAATAAATGAAGGTTTGACAGTTTCACTTCCTGTTGCTGCAGTTGCCAGATCAGAAAGCAAACAGTACTCAGTGAGGGAAAGAAGCATCGCCTTCATTCTTACACTCAGTGAATTAACATGAAAACATCAATTTTATTCTTCATCCTCCCTGGAATTATAATAGGTAAGTTTTCGTCACTGAAAATATTAGATGAAAAGATTTTCATAATGTTGGTTAAATCTTTACTGACCTGCAAATCTGGTGGTATGTACTGTTAATTACAGAAGTTAGTGTACTTCTTATATTTTAAAGGTGTGATATGAATAAAGTTGAACTTACAAACAATTAATATGAAAATTCTGTTTACATGTAACATAAGCTGCAGCAAATGAGATCATTTGCAAAATTTTTACATTTTACAATGTAAAATTTAATATTTAGAAATTTTTGTTTTAAAATTCTCTGTATCTTGCAAATTATCTTTAACTATAATACAATAAAAAAATACGCTGCCCATAAAAAATATATGATTTAATAACCGTTTTTCAAATTTCTTTCCTAAACCCATGAAAACACTGCAGAATCTCAACTGCTAAAGAAAGCTTCAGCCCATTGCATTAAGAACTCACTAAATGTCACATAAACAGTTAGCAAAAATACTGTTGGACCGCAGCATAAAGTCAAATGTGCAACAATAAAATAAATCAAGATGTCCCAAAACTGTCCTACACCTGTGAAATTTTAATAAGAGTTGAGCTCTGCTTGTCAAACAAATTAATCTATTTTCTCTGAAAAATAAATACAGGATTTTTTAAACTTATTTAAAATATTAATATTTTTATATATTGACTGAAGACACACCATGGCAAAGCAGTGTATTTTAGCTGTTAGCACAATTTCATATATTTTGGTCCTCAGTGATTTATAAACTAACAGAAATTTTAAAGTCTATGCTCTGAACTACAGGGAGTCAATGGAAGAACTTTAGCATTGGATGATGTTTTCTTCCTGTTTTCTGGACATTTTTCAAAAAATTTATTGAAATTATATGAACTCAGCAAATTATGTTTTTCAGATCATGAGAAGTTTATGTTAAATACGTGATTCAGTGAATTAAAATAACTTAAATGTAATGATTCTTCTTGGAGCAAAAATGGAACCACATACTGTTTTTCATCTTCTTTGACTTCTTTAGTAGGAGTTCAGTCGTAAAGCATAATAGTAACTTAACAATAGTAAATGCATCCAGGAATTTATTGTTCTAGTGAAGGTGCCAGAGAAATATTGTACTTCTCCAGATTATATGTGTGAATACTGGGAGTATTACAATGAATCTGTAGCTTACTTTTCTCCCATTGTGAATGCCTGCAGAAAGCATGTTGTAGTAAATTAACAAAATCTCATGTTTCTGAATAGTGAGTTCCCCTACCAGTAAGAAGAAAAAGTGGATTAGGTTAAGAAAAACTTTGGTAAGAGATTCAGTGTTGTGAAAGGTTGGTAGACCTAAGAAAATTTGGAGGGTTCTGCTGCTTAATGTTGACAAAACAGGGAGGAGAAACAGACACAAAAAACAAACACATGACCAGTCAAACTATTTATGAGAGAAAAACAGGGAGAGAAAACAAAAATTAAGAATATTGCAAAATTGAACAATAATGGGAGTAAATATAGTCGGATGGGAAGATGGGGTCAGTCATTCTGAAAATGAATTCTCCATTTTTTTTCTGGGGTTTCTTTGTGTATTTTTGTGTGTTGTTAAATTATCACTGAATTACTTTCTTAAAATGTTTCCTCCAGGTTTATCTAATGGAGTTGGTGTGTTACCAGATGGTCCTCTGATTGCCTCTGTTGGAGGGACAGTAATGTTCACAACAGACTTGAATCCAACAGAAACGCCATTTACGTTTGTCAACTGGCAGTTTGATAATGGTTCAAAACCTCAATTCATAATTATATCACAGTCTACTGGAGACACAACTGCACCAGAATATGAAGGCAGGATCACTCTCTTCAGATCAACTGGATCTCTGGAACTAAGGAATCTGAAACTCAGTGATAGTGGAGAGTACACAGTTACCATTCAAGATGGAATAAATCAAAAGACAGGACGCACCATACTGAATGTTTATGGTGAGTAAAACCTCAAAGCATAACTATTACACCATGTTCCAAATTATTATGCAAATAATATTTTCTCAGATTTTCTTAAATGGTCAATGCAAATGATGGTCAGTATAATTTTCAAGTCATGAACTATTACAGTATAAATCAAATTTTACTGAACAAAGCTCCCCATGAGAACAGTATTTTTTTCAAAAATAAAAAACTCAAATTGCACTGTTCCAAATTATTATGCACAGCAGATTTTCTAAACATTTTATGGATTATAAAGAACTGCAAACTTTCATTCTTTGAATGTGCAGCATTAAGTGGTCACATGTACTAAAATCAAAAGCTATTTAATCAAAAACATCTCAACAGACCGAGTTACATGTTAACATAGGAGCCCTTCTTTGACATCACCTGCACAATTCTTGCATCCATTGAAGTTGTGAGTTTGTGGGAAGTTTCTGCTTGAATTTCTTTGCAGGATGTCAGAATATCTTCCCAGAGCTGCTGTTTTGATATGAACTGCATTCCACCCTCAGATCTTCTGCTTGAGGAAACTCCAAAGGTTCTCAATAGGGTTGAGGTCAGAGGAGGATGGTGACCACACCATGAATTTCTCTCTTTTTATGCTCATAGCAGCCAATGACACGGTGTTATTCCTTGCAGCATGAGATATTGCTTGAAACCTGTGGCCTGCTTAATAATGTGGAACATCCTTCTTAAGTAGATTTCCTTTAATTGAGCTCACCAGACAAACTAATCAACCCAGTTATCTGAAATTAATTATAGTGATTCAAAGAGCCCTGGCACACAATACCATCTATAAATTTAATAGCACAACAAAAAAATTAATCTTTATGATACTTAAATCCAATTTGCATAATAATTTGGAACACGGTGTACAGTTTAGTCATAAAATGTGTAATTGAACTTAATTGATAGAGCTGCAGGCAGCTCTTTCAATTCATATCTTACTATCCTAAGGAAATTAGGATTCCATTATTCTACATAAGAAAAATTACTTTATAAACCCAAATCTATGAACAATAAACTTATGAGTGTTTATTGATCAGTTTATAATCAAAATGTGCTTTTCACATTTCTCAATTTGTGAAAAGCAGTCTTACTTCTTTGACTTGTTCCTTATGGTTGTTTTCCCTTTCATAGATAGCCACTTTAAGCTGGCAGTTTTTTATTTCCTCCAACAGAACCAGTCTCCAATGTAAATGTCTCCCCACTAAGTTCAGACCTGATTGAGTTCAGCAGCTCTGTCAGTCTGTTCTGCTTCTCCTCTGGATTTTCTCTCTCCTTCCTCTGGATGAAAGACGGCTCTGAGGTCACAGCCAGTGACAGAGTTCAAATCAACACAAATGACGAAAACTCCAATCTGACAATAGTAAATGTGATTCGAAATGACAAGGGATCATACACCTGTCGCGTATCCAATCCTGCCAGTTCTTTCATCAGTAATCAAGTAAACATCTCTGTCAGTTGTAAGTTGTTCATCTAAATGCTCAACATCTGTTTAGATGTGATGCAATCATTATATAAAAATAATGTGAAAATTTCTGCTCCTTTAATATTTTTTTGTATTAACTTTCTTAATACTTTATTTAACTGCCTATTGTAATTATTTTAAGAATTCCATCTCCACATATAATATATGCTATTTCATTCCATTAATTTTTCAGTGAAATAACATTTCCTTTACATATTGCTGTTTCTATACTCAGATGGTCCAGATAATGTACAAATAGAAGTGTATCCATCTAAGGAACATCATGAGAAAGGATCAGACATTAATCTGACCTGCTCTGCTGACTCATCACCTTCTGCTGAATATCAGTGGTTTCTGAATGGAGACAAGCTGACCAGTAGCGGTCCATTGCTCAGACTGATAAATATCCAGATGAGTCAGAGTGGAAACTACAGCTGTCAGGCCTTTAACAGCAAAACTCTGATATCTCAAATATCTGAACCTTCACCTGTCTCTGTTCATGGTAGGTATGACAATCTTTTCAAAAGCTCTACCTCTATTTTACATTAGTAATGTCAAGCAAAATCAGTTAATTGTCCTAAAAGCCTTTTTGTAGAGATGCCTAGTCCAAGTCTTCTGTCATGATTCTTTTCTCTTCTGATTAAATTTCTCTTCAGTTGTACTTGATTGTCATGTACGACTTTTATCTTTTTGTTTTTTTCCATACAGAGAGAGTCTCTAATGTAAAGGTTACTCAAGACGTTACCCACTTGATTGAGTTCATTGGGTCTGTCAGCTTCTCCTGCTCCTCCTCTGGATCTTCTCTCTCCTTCCTCTGGATGAACAGCAGCTCTCAGATCACAACCAGTGACAGAGTTCAGATCACTGATGGAGGATCCAAGCTGACTATAGTCAATGTGAACAGATATGATGATGGATCTTACAGCTGTTATGTGTCTAATCCTGTCAGCAATGACAGCAGTAATCCTGTAAACGTCTCTGTCAGCTGTGAGTTATTCACTGTTATTATAAGCTTCCTTTGAAATCGAAACAATGGAAACTTAATCAGAACAACTCTTATTTGTTACTATTCCTACATTATTTGGGAAAATATCAGAAACACATAGTTTCAAATTAGATGAAGTAAGATGTCATTACATTTATAAAACATAGTTAAATATACCAAAATAATTATGTCAGTAATGACATAGGGGATCCAATGAACTTTTAATATGCACTTCTTTTTCAATTCTTTGAGATATTTATTTTAATGAAGTTAAACTAATACTACACTAAGAAAAGGTGCTATGATATTAATGTATAGAAAAAAAATTAATTAATTGTTCTCCATAATTACAGATGGCCCAGAGAAAGTCAACTTAGAATCACCTTCTCAAAAATATCCAGAAGGGTCGAACATCCATCTGTCTTGTTCAGCTGACTCAAGACCTAATGCCACTTTTGAATGGTTCTTTAATGGAAACCTGTCTGGTTCTGGATCTGAGCTCAAACTCACCAATGTTCAGAAGGATCAGAGTGGAAACTACAGCTGTCGGGCTTTAAACAGCATAACCTCAAGATATCAAACATCTCAACTTTCACCTATCTCTATAGTGGGTAAGTATAATAAAGTAAAAGAAAATGTGAAAGGAAACATCAAAACTGTACAAAAGTGGTTTAAATGTTTATCCTTTACAAGTTATATCCAATAGCTAAATGCCAGATAAATGAGAAAAGGAATTTTAGTTAGTTTTTTTTTTACTTTTTAAAATGTAGTTTGTGTTATTTTACACCAGTAGCTCCAGTTGGTCCTGTACTCCATTCATTATCAAGTGTTTCTTTGTATAGGATTTGTCCTGGTATTTTTTTTTCTGTGCTTTACAGGGTCCCCATTTAATTATTTTTTAATAAATAATGATTTTACAAAATCTAAACTATTAAAATAGCCTACTTTTATAGTAATTCTGTCTGTTTTAACAACTTCAGATATAGTTTAGATTTTGAGCTGATCAAAGATAGTCTTGATTTCATAAAAGCAGACAAATCTTTAAGTCAAGCCATTCTTATGCAGATATTTTGATTTTGTTTTCTCATATTGCTAAAAACTGCCAACACCTACACTGTGAGTACACCACCTTTAAGAGTTACCATAAATGTTACGTAACCTTGTCAATGTGTAACAAATACAATGTAACTACTATGTCTGTTCATAATTTCATTATGATAAAATATATATATATATATATATAATTTTGCTTTTCTACTTTATTTTAGATGCTAGTAAACCTGCAGGCCTCGTTGGTGGCGCCATTGCTGGAATAGTAATTACATGTTTGTTAGTTGTTGCTGCAGGAGCTGCTGGAGGCTATTTCATCTACAAAAGAAGGTGAGTTTATTTATGTAACTAATAATACATTTTGTATGTTAAGCTTTTTAAACGACATTAGAGCGCAGTTCATGCTGAACTGTGATTAACATCACAGACGTCTTGTCTCGGGCTGCACAGTGGCGCAGTTGGTAGCACTGTTGCCTTGCAGCAAGAAGGTCCTGGGTTCGATTCCCGGCCGGGGTCTTTCTGCATGGAGTTTGCATGTTCTCCCTGTGCATGCGTGGGTTCTCTCCGGGTACTCCGGCTTCCTCCCACAGTCCAAAAACATGACTGTCAGGTCAATTGGTTTCTCTAAATTCTCCCTAGGTGTGAGTGTGTGTGTGAATGGTTGTTTGTCCTGTATGTCTCTGTGTTGCCCTGCGACAGACTGGCGACCTGTCCAGGGTGTACCCCGCCTCTCGCCCGGAATGTAGCTGGAGATAGGCACCAGCAACCCTCCCGACCCCATTAGGGACAAGGGTGAACGGAAAATGGATGGATGGATGGATGGACGTCTTGTCTCAGTTATCCATATTTATCACAAGTTGTCTCGATTATGTTCTCTTGTATGTCATATATAAGTTATCCTACCTGCATTATAACATTTCTTGAGTTTTAGCTTTACCTTCCAGAAATTATTGATGATGAGTCTGTTGATTAACACATTTTAACAATATCTTTTCTCTGAATATGGGCTTTTTAGAGAAAATGTGAAACCTGCATCACATTCAGGCACAACAGGTTAGTTTGTTTACACTCCATTCAATACATAAATCTCAGTTACTTCACTTTCCTAGTAACTGATTCCATTGTAAATGAAAATATTTTAGGGAACTTGCATCATTTACAACAAAGCTCAAGGAAATAGCTTAAACTGGCTTATCATCAATACCCTTATTAAGAAAATATTTTAAATCTCATGTTTAAAATATTTCTGCTTCCAGAGCAACAACATGATTATGAAAACATGCCAAGAATAAAGAAAAATAAGGAAGAAGGTCATGTTTATGAGAATTTTGCAGTTACACAAAGAAGTAAAGAACCAGAACATGTGTATGAGGAAATGGCACCAATAGAGAAGAAATAAAATTAACAGCTTTGGGTCCTTTAAAGGTGAGTTCTGAAGTAGGAATTTGCTAAAAAAGGAAACAGTTTAAAGTACTTGGATACATTGTAATTACTTTATATTTTAAAAATACTCAACAGTTAAGTATTTTTATAAAGCCTTGTGGTGGTACGAAGTTAATCATTGCACTAATATTTTTTCTTGTCACACAGATGATCAGAGAGAAACACATGATACAACAAGAAGAAACTGATAATGTTCTGCTGTATTTTTGCCTTTTGGGTTTATTCCTATTTATCTCCTTGCTGAAAGTTTTAAAGTCTTACAACAATAAATCAAATATGTAAAGTTTTATACATTCTTCAAACATTGTTAAAATGTTTACTACCTCCATATTGATCTAGAGTAAGAAAATATTTTTTTAAAAAAGCTTTATCAATGCAAGTCTTTGACAAGATTTGGTTTCAGCTTTGCTATTCATTTATTGTTGACTGTAATGATGCTAAGCCTTGACTTTTCAACCTTTTGAACCTCTGCCATTGACATGACTGTAAACTTATCTTATTGGTTATTTGGGTCCGGTTAAGTTATTTGAAAAGGAGTGCTATATATTGTCTCACCACAATTTGTGAGATGCTGTGTTGCATCTCACAAAACATAAAGATGTTGTTTTGCTAAAAAGAGGAAGTGGTAGAGACAAAAGTAAATGAGAACAACATATTCAGGGAACGTGGCTCAGTGGTAGAGCAGAAGCACCAAATATGGAGCCTACAGTTCTCATTGCAGATGACCTCATTTCAGTTCCAGGTTCAGAACAATTTGATGCATGTCTTCCCCTTGTCTCTCTGCCTTTCTTCCTATAAGCTACTGTTGAATAAAAACTACTATTGCCATAAAAAACTCTTTCCTCTCCTCAGCCTTTAGTTTAACTGATTGGTTTGAGTACAAACCTCTGTTGTCTGCAACTAGTTACAGCTCTGTTCTCTTAAACAGCTGTCATCCACCTCCCTCTAGTGTTCAGCAGGAAATGCAAAAAAAGTTCTGATTTATCATCTTGTTATTTTAGACAGTTAAACAGTTCAGACCTCATGTGTCATCACTAATTTTAATTCAAAGCCTCAGGATCAAGAAGCTTTAAAACAATCTGTTTAGTGGCTCTTTGTTGTTGTCATGATGGCCTTTTAGACTTTCATTGAAATATCTCTGCTTTTATTGTGTTTTTGGAATGAAGTTAAAAATAAATATTAAAGAAGAAACTGGTTTTGCCTCATCATTATGAGGTACATATTTCAGAAATATTAGCCTGTTTTTAGTTTCCATTATTCATCATGTACTAAATTACAATTTAAATGGAAATCATATACACTGCAAAAAAACAAAATCTTACCAACTTTTTGTGTCTAGTTTCTAATGTAAATATCTTAGTACACTTAAAATAAGACAAAACTAACTTACAAATAACTGCTCAGTCAGTAAAAGGGGCTTTCTTGATGAAAAAGTATTTGTTCCACTGTCAGATTATTTCACTTATAACATGGGAAAAATGTCTTGTAATTACTGAAATAATCTGCCAATAGAACTTGTATTTTTCATCGATATTTAAGAATTATTGATTTAAAACATGCTCCTATTTCTGAAAGGTTACTTGTGAGTTAGTGTAGTCTTGTTTCAAGTGTACTAAGATATTTACTCTAGAAACCAGACCAAAATTACTAGATTCTGTGTTTTTGTAGTGTAGAGCAGTGGTCCCCAACCCCCGGGCCGCTGACCAGTACCGGTCCGTGGATCAAGTGGTACCAGGCAACACAAGAAATAATTAAATATTTCCATTTTATGTATTATTTGAGTCTGGAGGATCTTTTATTTTGAAAATCCTTTAACCGGATTCTCTCGGTTACCACTTGCACGCCAATATTGAGCCCAGAAGCAGCAAAATGAGTAAGAAACAGATCAGATGTCTTTGGAAAGTTTCTCTGAGAAGGGGAAAAGGCCCAGCAAAGATACAGGAGAATGGATTTATAATAATAATAATCCTGCATCTTCTAATGTGCTTTGTAAAGATTTAAACTCTGATAAACACTTGTAATTTTAATATAGGCTAAGCATGTTTTATGAACAGTTTAATTTTTAGTAATTTCATTTTATTTTATATAAAAGTATTTATGACTGGATTTCATTTGATTTGATAGACCTGATGAATAAACAACAAGGTGTTGTCTGCCAGAGTTCAGCTCATGATGAGAGCAGCTGTTTGTGACATGCACACTTTTCTGACCTAGATTACAATAAATGTAGGACATTCTTCTTGCTGCTCTTTGAACCTTACTGTCATAGTTTCAGCTTTGGAGTAAACATGGTTTTATTCACCCGGTGTTTAGTACTTGCATAAACCAATTTCTGACTTTAAAGTTTTGCAAAAATGAGAATGGTAGTTTTATAACTGTGTTTGGCAAATTTTACCTACATTAGCACATATACCATTTTCAAAGTGTGTAAAGAAAGTGAAAATGTGCTAATTTCTACATATTAATTTACCTGGACTGTTTATATTTATTTCAATGTGGCATCGATGTTGAAAGTAATCAAGAAAAGTCCTGAAACTGTGCAGGTGTACATGTCAATAAAAACCTTATGATCACTGATATGACCATTTTATCTTTTTAACTTCTATTTATCTTCCTGAGACAGACTTAGGCACTGAATAAAAACAAACACAAAAAACTGTTTTGTTATTTTTGTCTCTTTCAAACACTTCAAACATTTATAGAAACCATCAAGACAACTTTTATGATGTTTACAGAGAATTATGAACACCAATATCAAAGCAGGTTTGTTGAAACTAAAGTTTAATCTGCTTTATATTATGACTTCAGTTTTGATAAATTCATACTTACCAAAGCAGTTTAACACAATGTGAAGAATTTCTTAACATATTTGAAGAGAATTAAATACTGATACACTTGTTAATGTTTACCACATCAAGAACTTCTAGGGTTTTCAATGTTACTTCCTTTACCTCTATTTACCTCCCATAACTAAACAGCATACAAGCAAGGAAAGCAGGATCTGTTTTTCCGTCTGTGCCTGATGAAACAAGATGGAAACAGCATTTATATACTTTGCAATCCTCTGAGCCGTCTCAGGTGGGATTTTACTATTTATTCTATGAAGAACTTTTTATTATTTCCAGAAGCTTTACAGCTCATTAAATATGTTGACATCCAGCACAGATTTTTAATTGTTATTTGTCATAAACTAGAACTTATAATGACAATTTTGGTGGCATGGATTAAATTAATCCAACAACTCAACAAAAGTTAAATTTTTTTTCTTTTTAATGTTTTTTAAAATAAAGAATTTCACCATTAGTACAAAAAAGTGTTTTTGAAATGTTTTAGACAACCTACCTTCATGACCTGGTTAGTTTATGTCTGACAAAATAACAATTTAAATAAACGTTGTGTGATTCATATTTTCTGTCACCATCTCAGACAGAACATCAATTAAATGGATTAGAAGAGTTTTAATGAGACACCAAAAGAATAACAAGAATGTAAACATCTACAGCTTTACACATTTGAAGCACTTCTACTGCATGAAAAAGAAAATGTGGAAATGAGTAGATTATTACATGAACCTTAAGCAAACAGTAATTGTGGAATGTTTTTATTGAATTGCATTACTAATTAAAAACTGTCTCTGGCAGGTTTGAGTGAAGGAGCTGGTTTATTACCAGATGGTCCTCTGAGCGCATCGGTTGGAAGAACGGTGATGTTCAGAACAAACCTTAATCCAACAGAAATACCATTTCAGCTTGTGATATGGTAAAAAGAATTTTGAATTGTTCGCCGCATAATTAGATCACTGCAGAAATAAAATACTGAAACAAAAATTCATAATTCATTTATTCATTCAATTTTAAGCATTTCAAGAAAACTGGCGGGCCTGGTGAAAGCCAGACCAGTCAGTCTGAAAGCCTGACAGTCAATAATTCAGAATTTCAATAATTCAGGTCAAAACAGTACAGATTTAAAGCAATGTTGAAAGCAATTTCAGTATGCATGATTATGCATTGTAAAAACTAAATTATAAATATATATATATAAAAGATGGCTGACGTGGTTGACGTGGCAGCAGATAGCTCTTCCGGATCTCTGGCGTTTTCCAGAGCTCGCTTAAAACCATGCATATATAAAACTATTGAGGATAAAATTATCGTAGAGGATGAGTTTTTACACTTTCTTTCTATCAAACTTAAGACTCTAAGCCAGGATGAGATTGTGTTGTTAGCCGTCAACACTTTTGACTCAGACTGGATAGAAACATCAAAGAAGACGCTGTATGAGCTCTGCACTTCTTCTCAGCGTAACATCTCGTATAAAGGAGCACAAAAGGATATCAACAATGTAAAGGCCTGCCTCAAAGTGCTAAATGAATGTGGGGATAATATTCCCAGATTTGTGTCCCATTATTTAGACGAGTTGCCTCCGGTGACTTTTACCAACATGGATGTCTGCGGCCTGCTACGCAAAATGGAACAGCTCCACGTTGCAGTATCTGCCATGAAGCAAACACTTCAAGCTCAGGCTGAAGTAAGTGAGGGTCTTCACGATGTTACGGCGGATCTGCGTAGCCGGGTGTCTGCTCTTGAACAGCGCGCTGATGAAGGATCTGTACCGGTGAAGGAGAAGGGTGCGGCGGACATGGATCTGAACACTGCCTTGGATATGGAACACCGTCCTCAAGTTCTGGAGGGAGATTCGCTATCAACTGTAAAGGGAGATACTCCTGCGATGTGTACCGGAGAATCTACGCCTTCTTCGGGATCTTCTTCTAAGTGGAGCCAGGTCGTGAAACGGCACCGGCAGCCCAAAGTTCCTTCGGTTGTGAATACGACGACTCGCTCTGGCCCTTCACTGGGACGCAGGAAAGCTGGCCAAACTATTGTTGGTACTGGGGCCGCAGGGAAAATCAAAATGGTGAAAACCAAACTGGTGAGTGTTTTTGCCTCTAAATTCTCACCTGACTTGGATGCGGAAACACTATGTGTTTATCTAAAAACCAAACTTGGGCAAAATGTAACATGCCAGAGAATCACTACTGTTAATACCAGGTACGCCTCATTCAAGGTTTCTGCCGAATGTAGTGAGGTGGCTGTCATGTACAACCCAGAGCTCTGGCCTGAGGGAACCAATGTGAGAAGGTTTTATGAGCCACGCAAAACTATCATCGGCGCAAATGCTACCCTTTCTTCCATGGACATATGCGAGCCTATTGCTGGCGTGAGCACAAAGTCATAAAGAATTATGGATATTAAAGTAATTTCTTACAACTGTCGTGGCCTGCGCTTAGGGCAGAGCGCAGATGATAAAGCTCACCGGTTGGTTGTCGACCAGCTGTTGCTACATTGTGACATCTTGTGCTTGCAAGAAACATTTTTAGCCAAACAGGATTTAAAAGGACTAAACTCTATCAATGACGGTTTCCTGGGTGCCGGAGAATCTACTACTGATCACAGCCTGGGAATTAAAAGAGGAAGGATACCAGGAGGGGTGGCTATTTTATGGAAAAAAAGCCTGGACTCAGTGATAAATGTCATGAGATTAGGTGTGGATTGGTGTATTGCAGTACACGTGAAACAGCTTGACAAAGAGTTTATTATTTTAAATGTCTACGCTCCATATGAATGTCATCATAATGAAGAAGAATACCTTAGTAAACTTGCTTATATTAGCTCTTTTATGCAAAAGCCATAAAGTATCTATGTTATGGGTGACATGAATGCAGACATCTCGGATAAAAACTCGCTGTTTGCTAAACACCTGATTCATTTTTGTACAGATTTTAATTTAATATTGTCAAGTAAAGAACTTCTGCCAGCTGCGAGTTACACTTATATAAGTGAAGCCTGGCATACTACATCTTGGTTGGACCATTGCATCACTACAGCAGATGCTCATGCTGCTTTGATATATATTAATATCTTATACAATGTGTCCACTGTTGATCACATCCCCCTCGAGGTATCAATTAGATTCGATCATGTACCCGCAACTGTAAATAAGAACAGTACTCATAATCAGACGTATATAGACTGGTCTTCTTTATCTAGTGAACAAATAGCCCGCTACTTTGCCCAAACTGATCAATTGTTATCTACCATTAATTTATCGAGAGAGGCAGTTATGTGTACAGACTGTAACTGCTCTAATATTGAACATAGAATCAATATAACTGGATTATATTCCGACATAATTGAAGCGCTACTGGGGGCTAGTCTGCCTTTTAATAAAAGTAATGTGAACATTAAAAATAGACCAGGCTGGAACACATATGTGTCTAAATTCCACAGTGTAGCCCATGAAGCTACTACCTCTTGGGCTCTAGCAGGTAAACCTAGGCAGGGCCCTATATTTGAGCATAAAAAGCTGTCAAATTCAAAATACAAATATGCATTACGCTTCATTAGACAGAATGAGCAAACCATGAGGGCTGATTCCTTGGCAAAAAATCTTTTAGATAAGGATACAAAATCCTTTTGGAAAGAGGTTAAAACCATCAGTAACAGTAAATCCTCCCTCCCTTTCACTGTCGATGGTGTTTCTGGGGTGAATATGATTGTGAATTTTTGGCAACACCACTACAGCAAGTTATTCACCTGTGTACCGAGTGAACCCTTCCAGGTTGACAAGGTTAGTAGTGTAGAAACTATCAAAACACACGAGGTCTATCAAGCAATTCAAGATCTGTCTGTAAATAAATCTATAGGAATGGACCTTATTTCAGCTGAACATCTCAAATTTGCCAGTTCAAGGGTCGTCCCTCTTCTTGCCTTGTGTTTCACTGGTTTTATTATGCATGACTTTATCCCTGAATCCTTAATGAATGTTCTTTTACTCCCTGTGATTAAAAACAAAGCTGGTAAAATTGGCAGCTCTGATAACTATAGACCTATAGCCCTAGCTAGCACACTGTCTAAAGTCTTTGAATTAATTCTTTTGCCAAAATTTGCAAAGATAGTTATGTCCTCTGACAATCAATTTGGGTTCAAATCCAAACATGGCACTGATATGTGTATATTTAGCCTTAAAGAACTACTGAAAAATTATAACAGCAAAAATTCTACAGTTTTTCTGTGCTTTTTAGACGCCACTAAGGCTTTTGATCGTGTAAATCATAGAAAATTATTTTTAAAATTGTGCAAAGCTGGGGTTCCTAAGTATATAGTAAGATGTCTGTCCTACTGGTATGCTAATCAAACTATGCAGGTGAAATGGGACAACTGTGTGTCTGCATCCTTTCATGTCAGCAATGGCGTCAGACAAGGAAGCATTTTATCTCCTATGTTGTTTAATTTTTATATGAATGACCTCTGTAAGCAGCTAAACCTGTGTAGAACTGGCTGCATGGATGGTGATACTATTATTAATCATTTAATGTATGCAGATGACTTAGTGGTTTTTAGTCCAAGTTCAGCTGGTCTTCAGGAACTCCTTAATGTCTGTTCAGAATATGGTGAATTACTTGATGTCAAATTCAACCCATCAAAAAGTATCATTTTGATCTGTCGCACTAAGGAGGACAAAAATAGAGTATTTCCTAATTTCAAATTGTCTGGGATTTTAGTGAATGTCTCTAGTGAAGTAAAATATCTTGGCCATGTGTTGACAGACCGTCTGTCTGATGATGAGGACATTTACCGTCAGGTTCGAATGTTATACACTCAGGCAAACATCCTTGTCCGTAAGTTTGGATTCTGTTCTGATGAAGTGAAACTGAACTTGTTTAGATCATATTGTACATCACTGTATTCTGCACATTTGTGGTGCAATTTTAAAAAAGCCAGTCTTCAAAGATTGAAGGTGGCTTATAATGATGCACTGAGACTCTTGTTAAATAAACCCAGATGGACCTGTGCCAGTGAACTGTTTGTATCTGCTCGTGTCAGCACTTTGATGGCAGTTTTAAGAAAGCTTATGTATAAATTTATTTGTCGGTTAAACGAGTCTAATAATAGAATTATAATACTGTTGACTAATATCAAATATAGTGCAGTTAAATACTCATCTGTACTCTGGAGACACTGGTATGATTCCCTTCTGAATAGCTAGGAGTCCTTTTATTTTATTTTTATCGTACTTTTTATTTTTTTTTATTTTATTGTATTTGTTCTCTTTTGTATGTAATCTGGACTCTGAGTCTGTAATAAAAATCTATACATATATATATATATATATATATTTTTTTTTTTTAAGGAAATGTTTTGTTTTGTTTTTTTTCTTCTGTTTTACAGTAGACGTTGGAGAACCTGGAGGACCATCAGGTGGCACTATTGCTGGAATAATAATTACATGTTTGATAGTTATTTGTGGAGTTACATGTGGAATAGTTAGTTACTATTTTATTTACAAAAGAAAGTGAGTGCCTTTAAGTTTTTACATTTAAACAAAACAGTAGACATAAAACATATCTTTAGCTATGGCAATAAGATTTTTGAAACTGAAACAAAAATGTCCTTATGAATTATTTCCTTATTAATATTATATTATTTCAGGAGGTTATCTTCCTATTATTTTCATGAAAGAATATATAATATGCATACCTGTTTTATTTAAGTTCTTAACTATGTTCACGTTTTCTTATCTTCTTTCCATGTTTAGAAAGAATGTCAACAATGAACCCCACTCCAATAAGACAGGTTAGTATTCAAAGTTGATCTTAGCTATCCTACATTTCATTGATAGACAAACACTATTGGGATAAAATGTAATATATCGTATTTCATGTTTTTACAAAGGAGAGCTTTCTGAAACAGACCACAATTTATTTGTTTGGAATTATTTAAAGTTTATTTTCTGAAATAGATTTTGTTTTTATCACAGGTTTGGGTCCCATCTCGATGGCCTTTGCCACATGTTTTCCCTCACAACCCATTTTCCTGACTGTCTGCTACAACCAGCAAACCTTATAAAAGCACAATACCATTATTTCTAATATGAACTTAATGTTATAACAGTGTAGATATCAGACAAAAGCTTATTTAAAAGTGCAAAGTACCTTTGCTTGTAATCTGATACAGTGTTGATCATCTATCCTACTTAATGATTATGGTTCATGTACTCATGAACTAATGTTGGAACAAATATTTTAACCAATAAAATGTACAGTTCTTCAAGTTTTAACTAATGTTATCTTCAGTCTCATGTTAACTTGAATTCATATTAAGGGAAAATATGCTGAGAGAATTATGAGAATATGTTTTCATTTATAAATTGTGTGGGAATAAGCAAATGGAAAAGGTTTATGTTTTGTTTGTTTCTTTTCAGGAATATATCCCATGACTCTAATATCAGCTTTTTCCTTCAAGGTATCTAGCAATTAGTGATTGCTTTATACAATTAATAATGCCTCTATTTGTCAGATCTGACTATTGTTTTTTCTTCCCCTACAGCAAATGTTCAAGACATAAAACTTCATGACCAGAGGAAGGGATATATTGAGTCTTTTGTCTTTTTAGTTTATGTCATCTTAATTTCTATATGCATTTAAATTTGTTAATTCTATCAGTTTTCAAACACAAAACCTTAATTGAAAAAATACATATTTGTCATTTGCATAAATGCATAAAATTTGGTTGAATTCAACTTAAATATTTTTTTTTCTGGAAATTTTTTAACATCCTTTCCATTTTTTGTATCTCATCCTATTTGATCAAATTATGTAAAAGTTTTCTTACTTACTATAATACACAAAGAAGTAAAACACAATCACATTTCAGTTTGTTGGAGTAGACAATGAAATTACACAACATTGAGTGAAGTTACATATCTGTTACAAGAACAGTTTGGATACTGTGATAATATTATGTAAACAGATTTAGAACAGAACAAAACTGGGTTTTGCTGACAGTAACATGGTATGTGTAAACATAATTTTGTGACTTATCTGTGATGATCCAGTGGCCGGGGAGATGGCACCTAAACAAATTTTCTCCTCTAGATGGAACCAGTGTGTTCTCTGTTTTTCTCTCTCTCTTTATTGATCTTTGATGTGTAATGGACATGCATTTGGACACAAACCTATGGGAATAAATATCATTTGGTATGAAATATTTTCTATCTCACCTCATCATTCCAGCAGTATGCACACTTCTGTTTCCTTAAACATTGGTTAATGATTTCCACATTATTACCCTCTAAGATATTCAGCAGCTTTACTTCCTCCACAGCTATTCTGAAATAGGTCTAACTTGCTGGCATACAAAGAGAAAAACACTCTTTACTTTTTAGTCTTATTACTTCACAAAGTAAGATGAAAACAGCCAGTATATATTTTATCATTCTTGGAACCATTTCAGGTGAGTTTTTACTGCTTAATATATAAGTTAAAATATTTACAAACGTTGCGTAAAGATCTGCTAACATGGCAATTAAGCTGTCATGGTCATTGCCAGTTCTGTCTTTATATTTATGTATTTATTTATATTTATTGATAAATTATACTATTTCTAATGCTACAAAGTTAGAAACCTACAAAATATTTGTTCATAGTCAGAATATTTTGTTACACTAATACATTATATTTGCTTTAAAAAAACTTCATAAGATTTTTTTTTCCCTTCTAAATGTTAAATCTTTAAACTGTGTTAAAGAATCTAACACAAGGAAGTGATTTAGAAAGTTTTTTTGTTTGTTTTTTTGCATTTTTGCAACCTAGAGGTTTTAAGGGTGACAAAAAATGATTATATTTTCAAATTATTTACAAAATTACAAATGGATAACTGTATTTTTTATCAACAATTGAGTGAAATTTTCCTGCTGAAGGTTCCTTTTACAAAACTTAAAAGGAATTTATTTTCAAACCAAAACTGTGTCCTGCAGGTTTATCTGAAGGATCAGGTATGCTACCAGACGGTCCTTTGAATGCATCTGTTGGTGGGACTGTGATGCTCAGAACAAACGTGAATCCAACAGAAGAACCATTTCTGTCACTAATCTGGACTTTTGATGGCGTCACCCCAGTAATAAACTCACTGTCCGACAGGAATGTTACTGCTCCTGAGTATGAAGGCAGGATCAGTCTCTTCAGATCCACTGGATCTCTGAAACTCAGGAATCTCAAATTAAGTGACAGTGGAGAGTACAGACTTAACATTTTAACAGCTGATGCTTTGCAAATAATAGGACGCACCAGAGTGGACATTTATGGTGAGCAGATGTTTAAACCAATAACAAATGCATTTGCTGGATTCTCTAAAGGTGTTTAAAGTGGCTATTTTTTATATTTAATATCTGTAATGTTTGTTTAATTTTAGAGCATATAATGGCTGTTACTTCAATATAAACAAAGTCATTTCTAATAGAAATGTGTATGAATATGAGAGCTTTTAATGTAATACTTTAATTATTAGACTCCAAAGTAGACCCCAAACTATTGTTTCTTATTAATTTACTTACTGAGATAAAACATTAATCTCAGCTAATTAATACATAATGAAATGGATAGCCTACCTGAGATTAAAGATGGGCTTCATGACCAAAAGTTATTTGAAAACATAAAAAGTAGGGATAGTTAATTTTATGCAATACAAAACAGTTTATAGATTTATCTAAACCTTTACCAGAACTCTTCTTTTCTTCTTTCTCTGCTTCAACGGTGCTCAGTTAGAAGCAAAAGTACATATTACTGAGAGTTAGTTAGCACATTTTACCTTTAGATATAAAAAAAATTAACATACGGTTTTATTGAGTATTTTTGATATGTCCTGTAGATAGCCTGAAATATTGAAATGCACCTAAAACAAAATTAAAGTATAAATTAATAACCCTTAAAATAATTATGTGATCTTTCAAAAGTTGTTTTGTAGATTTTGAAATTATCAAATATAATCCATGAATTCTTCTGTAAGCCATAATTAGTTTAATGATTTATTTTATTTAATGTTTGTATTGCTTTTTGTCTAACCCAATTTGCTTTTCACTTACAGAGCCAGTATCTAATGTAGCAGTAACAGCACAAAGTTCAGACTTGGTTGAGTTCAACAGTTCTGTCCGTCTGTCCTGCTCCTCCTCTGGTTCTTCTCTCTCCTTCCTCTGGATGAACAGCAGCTCTGAGGTTTCAGTCAGTGACAGAGTTCAGATTTCTGATGGAGGATCCAAACTGACTATAGTCAATGTAACTCGCTATGACCAGGGACTGTACAGCTGTCATGTGTCCAATCCTGCCAGTTCTGGAGTTAGTAATCAAGCAAACCTTTTTATCAGCTGTAAGTCTTTTTTTCTTGTTCGTTTATATTTTCTCTCTTGAATCAATCCAAAAAACATTCCTTCTGCCTTTCATCTCAAATTAGTTTTCCAATTCTCCTCTGACCTCAACAAGGGAGTTTCAACTGCACAACTTTCACTCTCTGGATATTTTCTGTTTTTTGAACAATCTCCAGAGTCATCAGTTTCTGAAATACTTGGACCAGTCTGTCTGCCACCAGCAGCCATGGGAAAGTTGTTTGCATCAAAAAGGATGCTAATTTTCAAATTTGAAAACTCATCTTCAGTGTGTCTTGATTTCTGAAGGCTAAGATTTGCTGACATGTGATTGGCTAATTTTTGATTTGTCCAAGTAAGCTATTGCACAAGTGTACTTTATAAAGTGACTGGTTTGTGTAATTATCAGTTTTATATGATATAGTAAATAGAATATAAATGACCAGAGAATATTATACATTCTTACCTTACTATAAAAGTGTGAAAAAATTATTTTCAGCAAGAGTTTTTCAGTAACTTGTTTTGATTTCATTTTTCCCTTATACGGTCCAGAATACATCCAGTTAATGGTCTCTCCATCAAAAACACAACATGAAGAAGGAACAAATATCAATCTGTTCTGTTCAGCTGAGTCTAGACCTACCGCAGAGTTTTTCTGGTTCCTGAATGGAGACGTGCTGCCTGTTTCTGGACCAGAACTCAGACTGATGGACATTCAGATGAGCCAGAAGGGAAACTACAGCTGTCAGGCCTTTAATAGAAAAACTTTGAAATATCAGACATCTCAGCCATCAGCTGTCTCTATTATTGGTAAGTATGAATAAGAAGAAAGGGAATATTTATGATGGAAAAAAATATATATTTGTAAATTTTTTTTGGACACAAGCAAATAAAATGTAAGATATCTGACTTGGATTTTAAACGGTTAATTTAAAAAACATGTCAAATTATTCAAGTATGTTTGTTTTTGTTTACTTGAAAAACACCAGAATTTGACTATACTTTAATAAGGATCCAGACATTAATTTGCCATCTGAACCCCAAGTATATTTCAGTATTTTCAGGATATAATATTGCAATGTCATTGCTAAAATTGAAACCATAAGTGGCCTATAAAGTGCCCAAGACAATGGTTTACAGACAGCATCTGGTATTTTTTACTGTAGAATGATTTACTTTAAAAGTATCAAACGTCTCTTCTGTGCAAGTACTACGTTGGAAGTTCAATACTTGTTTTTTATTGTTACTTTAACAAGCACAAAATGAAATACAAAACTTAAAAACCATACCAATCCGATAAAAGTTGACTAATATGGGGCAATAAGAGGCTTGTAGGACTGCGTTGTTCCTCTTCTTTCCCATCATTATGTTGTCTTCATTATCCTCTGAATGCTTTACCATCCTGGACACTAACATCCAAATCAAGTGTCGGATCAGGGGCAGTGAAAATCAATTGAAATGACCAAATGTATTACTGCCATTCAGAGTCTGAATAGATTACCCTTGGATTTAATGGTCCACCAAATTTAGCATCCAAGTGATCCTTTACCATTCTGGTCTCACACACATTGACATTGTTATGATGATTATTTGGCACTTCAGATGAAAACTATGTAGTTTTACACAGATGGTTGAGCTGTGACGTTATCCTTCACAGCTAAACCATATCACCACCAGTAGCTCTATTTGTTTTTATTAATATAGTTTTCATTTTTTAGTAACAGTATTTAAAACTATTGTGTCTTTATCCACAGCACGTGTTTCAAACATTGCGGTGAACGCATCCTCCACAGACCTGGTTGAGTTCAGCAGCTCTGTCCGGCTCTTCTGCTCTGCATCTGGATTCTCTCCATCTTTCCTCTGGATGAACGGCAGCTCTGAGCTTACAAATGGGGATAGAGTTCAGATCACTGATGGAGGATCCACTCTGACAATATTCAATGTGACCAGATATGATCAAGGGCTCCTGAGGTGTCACGTTTTCAATTATTTCAGTCGTGATAGCAGTGATCCAGTTTACCTCTCTATCTACTGTAAGTCTGATCTTGATATTTTCACATCCAAACTCCAAACCTTAGCGACGGCTTTACAGTATTGTTGTTGAAGACAATAGTTTCAGAAGGTCTTGTCTTTCTTTGTATATGCAGATGGACCAGACAGTATTTCAGTAACTGTATCTCCACATCATGAAAAATATGAAGAAGGTTCAGATATCACCATGTTCTGTTCAGCTGAATCCAAACCAGCTGCCATTTTTCAGTGGTTTCTGAATGAAACCCTGCTACCTGTTTCTGGGCCAAACCTCAGACTGACCAACATTCAGCTCAATCAGAGCGGGAACTACAACTGTCAGGCTCTTAACATCAAAACACTGCTGCACAAAATCTCTGATCCTTTTGTCATCTCTGTTGTGTGTAAGTGTTACAGACTGGTTTGTTGCATTAACTGTTAGGTGTTAAACATTTACAACCTATTTAAAGGTTGTGGATAAATTTATTCATAGAAAAACAATACTTAGATGACTTTTACATTTAGATATTGATGGCATTTGTAGCTCAAATACCATCAAGTTTATATCTGATCTTAAATATAGAATCTTTGAAAAGTTTTGGTGTAATAATCATTTAATGGTGGTAACAGAGAAATCAATCAACATTTTAAATGAGTCTCTACAGTCTGAAACAGTTAATGATTAGATTTTTTTATGAGACGCGGACTTCAAAAACTGTATATTAATTATATTTGGTTAAAAATGAGAGGCTTGTGTTTGATCAACACATCTAATCATTAAGATAATCTTTGTTAATGCCCCATAAAACTCTATTTTATATTTTAATGTACTCAGAGGCAGGTGTCAACTTAAAACACTATACGCAGAATCTTAGGAACTTTAGTTTTATTCCCAGAAGCTTAAGAATTTAATTATTCTTATTGATTCTGCAGACCCTTCATGATATAATTCTGTAAACATTTATTTATGGTTTATTCCACAACAAAATTACTAATATATTTTCCAGCTTTTCATTTTGCTTCTTAAACTAACATAGTGTCCAGTATCAACATTGGAGAGATTGTAAATGTTTTGTTGTTGTTGTTGTTGTTGTTGAATTGCTCATTGATGTATTCTGTTTTAGATTTTAAAGAAACTGAATGTCTCTCAGGAGGCGCCATTGCTGGGATAATAATCACATGTTTGGTAGTTGCAGCTGGAGCTGCTGGAGGTTACTTTATGTATAAAAGAAAGTAAGTGTCTTCATACTCATATTAACCACTCAAAGTGTTTCTCACTAGAGCCACATTCACTCATAAACATGCAAACATTTATACACTAATGCACAGATTGATACTCAACTTGGGGTTAACATTAACATGTGGCAGGATGAACCTGGAATCAAATGTACAACTTTCAGATCTACTGTTGCCAAATGAGCCACAAAAATGTTTTATTTAAGGCATCAATATTAAATTAAATGTGTATGTATGTATTTTTAATACCTTGTTCTCTTATGCATAAAACATGAAAACACACATTTTACTTGCTCTCATATACATAAAACTTAGATTACTATTATGTATTTTTAGTTGCTTACATTTTAATAACTTTTTCTCCAAAATATAGAAAAAGTGTGAGTGCACAACCTGATGCAGGTAAATGTGGTAAGTTTCTAACAATTTCTTCATCCTGTACATAAAATAAAATTGAGAATTTAATAATCACAAAGATTTTCTCTTGATTTGTTTTAACTGGTGGTAAGGTTTGAAGCCTCCCGCCCCTGTCTATATACAAATAAAATGAGTTAATAATAAGCTGGGACAATAAAAAATGTACAATATCCACCCCACCTGTTTTCATACATTAACCATTTATAACAAGTCTCTAAAAGCTGTAGGATTTTCAGAGCTCTTTGGTACAAATGATTTATAGTCTTGGATCTGAAGAAAACCATCTAACTCAAAGGTTGTGCTTTCTGTCTGTATTTATAACACACAAACATTGGAATGATAAAGTGTCTATGCTTCTTTTTTTGTAGAAGAAGAACATGTCTATGAGGATATCTCAGTTATATATGATAGAACAATCAGTATAAAAAAGCCAACAATTTAAAGGTAGGATCTTTTATTATTTAAAGTGAAAATTGTAACATGTTGGAGGTAAACATTTTTTCCCTAAAGAATAGTTACACTATTGTCTGTCATGATTTATTATGAAATATTTTTAGCTTATAAAAATGCTTACACAGTTAATCATTTGTGTTTAATTGCAGCATAAAATTATTACTATAATCTGTTTATGTGTTTTTTTTTTTCAGAAAGTCAGAAATCTGAGAAAATTCAGAGAACAACAACTTTAAGAAAGTTGAACAACAACCTAAAGGAAGAACAAAGATGTTAAAGTTGCTGTTGAACATAATCTGATGCATGTGTTCGTGTGTACATGTGTGTGTTTCTAAAGTTTACGCTCATAGTTTCCACCTTTATATTGTCTTCATATGTATTTAATTCAGGGTGTGAAATAATGTATGACTTTAGAGTTATGGGGAAACATGTGCTCAGTCCATTGTGTTTAGTTTATTACTGTCTTCTCTTTGTGCATTTCTCTTTTCTCTCTCACTCTTTCTGGCTAACATTAGTCATTCCACATAGCTGGCTACAAACTAAAGGGGACCAGGCCTTTTTATTCCTTATGGCCCCAAGGCTGAGGAACAGTTTGCCCTTGCAGCTCCGTTTTGTTGATCATGTGGATATTTTTAAAAAGCAACTAAAAACTTTATTTTCCCAGACCTTAATGTCATGATTTTATTGTTTGTTGTGTTTGCTTTATGCTTTGAGCTTTGTGATTTTATGTCAGTTAAAAGCGCTTTACAAATAATCTTAACTATTCATTTAAAGTATTATAAAATAAAAAAAGTAAATTGTTGCTAATTGTTAGAAATTCTGAGTATCTCATTGAAATATGATGCATATTTTTGTTTTTTTCTTTAGTGTATACTTAGTTAAAATGTTGCTCACATTAAGTCAGATCATAAAAGCATTCTGCACATTAATTTTCTTTTCTAGAGAACTGATGTCCTTGAAATGTATTTTTGGCTTCCCAGCATCAGGGTAAATGCTGCCATCTCCCCTCTCGAAAAGACATTTTTTCTTCTCACTGCCCTATCAGAGCAAAAAGCGTCATCAAAGATCCACTGATCCCATCTATGCTGCCGTCTTGCAGAAGCTACAGGTCCATTAGAACCTGGACAAACAGAGCCAGGACAATTTCCATCCCTCTTTTCTCTCACGCTCACCTTAAACTCCCAATAGGGCAATGTGCAATTGTACAACACAATAACAATGAATCTTGACATGTAAAATCTTTCCATGTGCAACAAACTTTATATATGTATATATAATTTTTTATTAAAATATTTACCTCTTTTTTCTTTCATTCTGTTATTTTTTATTATACTACGAGCAAAAAGCACTTTAAATGTGGCCTTCCTTATTTGATTATCCTTGCAACTGAGTTTGTTGTGTATAACACACTTATGAATAAAATTATGAGTCATGATACTGGGCTAAGTTCATTGTGAGTTTGTTTCACTTCTAGCAGTAATTCTTATCTATTTTACGGTAAATGTTGGTCAGTCTTCCTACTATTGTTATAATTTCTTGTTTATTACTTTACTACCAACTTTTTATTACTTGAAGGTATTTTACTGTTTGACAAACCTGTGATTTATGAGTCGAAAGTCCCAAAAAGCTGGAGGACTGGTGCCATAGTTGCACTCTGAAGTCATATTTCATCTTATGTGGTAATAAACAATTTTTCTTTAGTCATACATACATCTTAAATATAATCAACAATAATGGGCATATGTTTCTAGGAAAAAAGTTAAATTCAATATTATTTTAGTACATATAATTTCAGTAATGTTTATATAATTTGATTTGTATAACTTGCTTACTGTCAGGCCATAATGAAATAAACACAAAATAGTGTTAATGTTTAACCAATGTATCAAAGAGAGATAAGCAATTTGACTTCCTGGTTCATTCTTGTCATTGAGGACAACAAGAATCTGAGGAGTGAAACAGATTCTTACTCCTGTTTTATACTAAAAGAAAGAAATGAAAACAATCATCATAGTTTTTGTTCTCCTTGGAGCCATCTCAGGTGAGCTTTTACCTCTTGATCCACAACATGAAGATATTTTCACTGTTTGTTAATGCAACAATAACTGTGTTAGTCTCAAAATTAGCAGAGATCAGCATTTTCTTATTACAGAGAAAAGATGTTTAAGATGATTTATTTTTTCATGTACAGTAATTAAAAACTCCACCAGGTTTAAATTTGTCCTTTTCATTCCTTATTTGTGGAAAACAAGCAAAGAATGGAAGATTTCATGCTAAATTCAATGACTTTGTGAAGCAGGCTTTGATTTCTAGATATTATAAGTTTGCAATTTGTATTGGCTTTGTTTATGTCTAAAAATTATTGATACAGTGAATCTGTGATATTTTGTACATTTGAGCTCTATTTTGAACAATTATGGAATATTTGTGAAGACCAGATCAACTTACATTCTTAGAAAAAAAGAGATTGTTTTTTTAGTCAAACGTTATTTATTATTTAGCAATAGTCAGCACTATATATATATATATATCTATATATATATCCATCCATCCATCCATTTTCTGTTCACCCTTGTCCCTAATGGGGTCGGGAGGGTTGCTGGTGCCCATCTCCAGCTACGTTCCGGGCGAGAGGCGGGGTACACCCTGGACAGGTCGCCAGTCTGTCGCAGGGCAACACAGAGACATACAGGACAAACAACCATTCACACACACACTCACACCTAGGGAGAATTTAGAGAAACCAATTGACCTGACAGTCATGTTTTTGGACTGTGGGAGGAAGCCGGAGTACCCGGAGAGAACCCACGCATGCACATTTTCCTATTTTCACTGGTTCCATTTGTACTATAAAATGTAATATGTGCAGAAAAGTTTTCAATGCTTAATAAAAATGTTTCAATTAACCAAAAACCGTCTGCTGCAGGTTTACCTGAAGAAGATGACGAGTTCACAGATTTTCTCAGTGCATTAATTGAAGGTATTGTGATTTTTACAACAAATCTGATTCCAACACAGTTCGTTGTTATGAAACTTTGGTGAAGAGGAGATGCTTATAAAATCTTCATGAAATCTTAGATTCTGAAATCCAATAGCAAATCTGTACATTTTATCATTAAAACCTCAAAGCAGAAGTGTAAATTTTGCTCACATCTCCAACACTTGTGACACATTTCTTATCCTTTGCTCTTGTTGTGAGTGTGTCACATCAGGAGTCCAAAGTAAAACCTTCAAATCTGCAGAGGTGAAACACGTTAGTTATTTTCAGATTTAGTAATTATTAAACAGATTAATTGGTCCAGGTGCTTTGAAATCTTCAGCTGAAAAGTTAATACAGTTAACTGGTCAACCAAAACTAAGAAGCAAACTGAATACAACTACAATATAGCTTTAGCAATGAGGTTTTGAGAATTTAAAGCTCAAAACTTTACACTTTGATAATAAAGGCTTACAATTTGGAATTATTTACATGACACTTATTTCCACTTTCTTATAGCTTTCCTAAGAGTTTCTAATTCACTGAAACTGCATAAAAAGACAAATAAGTTTTCAGGGAAACAATTCCATAATGTCTTGTTTATTTCTAAATGATTTATGATTCCACCTGAACATTTTGTCCAGTCTCTTCCCTTTTCTCTCCTCTCTGTCTCCCTTCAGTTTTTATCTTGGCAAAGACAGATTTGGGTCGGCGTTTAAAAGTCATATCGTTATGCTATTGATTTAAGAAAACAAAGTAATAATTTTAAAAGTATTATAAAGGGTAAATTGCTATTTTAAACATATTGTTAGAAATACATATTGCTTGTTGCTGCTTACTGTGTCCTTGGTGAAATTTTGGCAACCAATGAATATCTTTATATTTTTTTCCTCCACAGAGCCAGTGCAGGTTTTAGAAGTAATACCCCAAACAGTGGAGTTAAATGAGTTTAATGGTACCTTGCATTTGCATTGCTCCTTCGTTGGTAATGCTACCAACATCCAGTGGTTGAAAGGCAGCTCTGACGTCACTCAGGTCAATGGTGCAGAATCCAATCTGATTATACCCAATGTGACCCGCAACGACCATGGATCCTACAGGTGTAATGTGTCTAACTCTGTGAGTTTTGACATCAGTGAACCAGCAGAAGTCTTCATTAACTGTAAGTTTAAATCCTCATGTTCATCTAAGTTAGATTAATTGTTGCATTTTCTTAAAAAGTGTCAATTTCTTTATAATGAATGTTATTTAGAGTAATTGTTTTCAGTAGGTTGGGATTTAATGCAAAACCTCAAAAACTAGAGAAAACAAACCAGACACCAAATACTGTATGTACAGGGACAGCAAGACTATGGTGTGTGGCAAAACTTAGAGCGGCTCAAGAGGTGGGATTGCTTCAGGGATATAGTCTGAGGCCCTTGTTGTTTGCAGTTGGGAGGTATCGGTAGAATAAATCAGAGAGGAGTTTCAATGGACTACGATGTTCGCAGATGACATTTTGATCTACAGTAAGAGAAGTGGGCAGATATTTGTTCTGCAGAGAAAAGGGAGAGTTAGTGAAAGCAAGGAAAGATGTGTATTTGTTAAAGAGAGGGAGATTGAACAGTAAAACTGAGAAGAGAATAAATATTTGAAATGGAAGAGTTTTATTATCTGGGATCAACCATCTAAATCAGTGAGTTAAAAGGGATTCTTGACCACAGATCAAGTTAAAAAGTGTAATAAATATGGTTATGCAGGGGGGCTGGTGTCACATAAAAGGATGCTAGGGACAAGATGAGTTTGAAACCAAGAGTCTTCTGTTGCAAACCCTAGAAGGAGTAGCAGCCAGAATAATGAAAAGGTTTGTTTTTGTCTTTTTACACAAACTGATGGTCCTTTTATTTGGGGTTTTCTGTACAGATGGGCCAGAGGACATAGGACTGAAAGTCTCTCCATCGGGACCGCACCACGAAGGCTCAAACGTCCTTCTGACCTGTTCAGTTCAGTCCAGACCTTCTCCTGAGTTTCTGTGGTTTCTGAATGGGGATCGTCTGTCTGACTCTAAACCAGACCTCAGACTGAGCAACATTCAGACAAATCAAGATGGAAACTACAGCTGTCAAGCCTTTAACAGCAAAACGCGGAAAACGCAAACGTCTCAACCTTTACTTGTCCCAGTAAATGGTAAGTCTGTAAAGAACTTGAAGAATTAGTATTTCCAAAATATTCATGTGTATGAAACAAATTCAAGATGAGCATATACAAAGAGCCTTTTTAGAGGTGAAGAGAAAAAGTTGTTTTTTAAGCTAAAACAAATTTCACTGAGTATGCAAAAAAATCCCAGTAAGCCCAAACATATTGTTTTCTGCAATCTATCATTTATTGTTGTTCCACCTTCAAAATATGGAATTTCAACTGAAGTGGTAGTTTATAATTATATTATTTGAAGTTATCTGGAATAAAACCAAAGGTAATGTTAAAAAATACATTTAGTAAATACCATAAAACAAGAAGTGCAAATATTGACTACATTAAACACATTGGACCAAACTTCAGCATTTCAGTCATAAGGGAATAGTTTTCTCTATTCTCTATCTTCAATCATATAAAAGCTATGAATCATACCAAAACAAAAGTAGTTATTAATTTGTTAATACAATCTAAATGATGAGAGGAAGTAATAAATCAATTAACAGCACCCCACCCTTAAAAACTAACCTTGAGACTTTACATTTTCAGAGCTGATCAAGATAAAACTTTACCATCTTTAATCTGTAATCCAAACTATCCAGTTTCCTTTATTCTGACACTGCAACATGGTATTTGTTGCTTAATTATTATTTCGTGTTTTCATCATGTGAAACACTTTAAATTGCCCTGTTGCTGAAACATGCTCTATAAATAAGCATTACAAGTTTTTGTCTTTCCACTCCAAACTTCAAAATAAAACAAGATTTACCTTTCTCTTCTCAAGCTCACTTTTGGATGAAAATGTGTTTTTTCCATAATTAATTCAAACAGTATTAAGTATATTTCACATACATCCATAGAAACAACATAAATGCTAAAAAGAAAAAGAAAAACAAGTCACTGTATGACTTTAAACCCAATGAAACTGTTCTGTGTTTTAGGTCAGTTATATAATAGTTACATTATTTTCCTGCTTTGACCCACAGAACGCGTCTCCAGTGTTGTGGTGGCATCAGATCCCACAGACCTGGTTGAGTTCAACAGCTCAGTCCGTCTCTCCTGCTCTGCATCTGGGTTTTCTCCTCATTACTTCTGGATGAACAACGGGTCAGAGGTGACAGCCAGCGACAGAGTTCAGATCACCGGTGGAGGATCCACTCTGACTATCGCCAAGGTGACCCGACCTGATCTCAACCTACTGAGGTGTCATGCCTTCAACTACTTCAGTGAGGACTTCAGTGATCCAGTTAACATCTCCATCTTTTGTAAGTTTTTATCATGGCCATTTACAACTATGCATGTCTATTTAAGGCTTCACCTATGCTTTATTTTGCGGTGTACAGCTTTATTATTTTTCATCACTTATTTCTAACATCACAGATGGACCAGAACTAGTCGAACTGACCGTCGTTCCATCTCAGGAACACTACAAGGAAGGCTCAGACATCATGTTGAGCTGCTCAGCTGTTTCCACTCCTCCTGCAGAGTTTCGGTGGTTTGTTAATGAAAGCCTGCAGTTCGATTCTGGACCAGAACTCAGATTGATCAATGTTGAAGTAAATCGCACTGGAAACTACAGCTGTCAGGCCTTCAACAAGAAAACTCTGATTTATGAAGCATCTCGGCTTTCTGTCATCTCTGTAGTAGTGGGTGAGTATTAAGAAAAGGTCTGTTACAGACATCAAGATGATTATATTCATCTAATAAATCAAGTATTTAGTTTACTGACTCCCAACTCAATGTTTTATAATTGTTGTATTAAAATGTAAAGTTCTAACGCAAGAAAAAAGAAACTAATAGATCCTTATACGTTCTATAAACACTAATGCTTGACAAAATCTGTCCATGAAAATGTCACTGTTGATGATTTTACATGGAGGTCTCTGTTTTGTCTCTTCTTTTACACTGGATTATGTAGAGTCTGGAGGTCTCCCAGCCGGAGCCATTGCTGGAATTGTGCTCGCATGTTTAGCAGTTTTAGTTTTAGTTGCTGCTGGAGTCTTTTTCCTTTACAGAAGAAAGTGAGTGTTTTGATGTTACACACCGCTTAGTTTCTAATCATATAAACAGACAAATAGAAATTAAAGTTGGATGATTGCTAACTCTTATTTTCTTTCCAACATTTAGAAAAAATGTCAAACCCAAACCTAAAAAAGGTAAGTATGAATACTTTCTCTATAATATCACACAACTTAAAAAAATGGAATAAAAAGCAAATCACATCACTTACTGTTTTCAGAGTGCTACAACTTGATTTAAATTGAAATTGAATATCATTTGTTCAGGTAACTCTAAAACCTAGAAGCCACAACCATAATTTCCAGAGTGTTGAGCAAAGATGAAGCAGCACCTACTAACTTTGAAAAGGAAAAAAAAGTACAAACTGTGTGCACTTTGAGGTTTTTTATAACTATTTGTCTTTCATGCCCCTTGTCCTCTTTATTGTTAAGACAAATCTGAGTAAAAGCTTTTAAATAGTTTTTTATCTGTGTGTCAGTGGGGGTGAGCATACATCCTAAGCAAAAATGTCATTAGTTAGTTTATCTTAGTTTACTTTAGTTCATTTAGCAGCTGGTGCTGTTTCCATAAGCTAAATGTGTCTGTGCAGTCAAGCTAACTAAAAATTATTAAACAGACTTTTAAACAGTTACATTTGGATGAAAAGTTTGTCAGAAGTAGCAAAATGTAGTAACTTCACCGTTTGCTCCTCTGGATGTCACAGACAACAAACCTGAGCCTAGGAACCAGCGGGAGGAGGGTCCATCTCAAATGGGTAGGGTTTGTTTTTCTTTTTTATTATTCAGCATAAACTGTAAGAAATATGCTAAATAAACATATATTTTAGTGTGTGCCTGTTGGGTCTTGTGTGTGTCAGATATATTGTTTGTGTGCGACATGTACATCATCTCGCTCGCACAGGTCAGCAACTGACCTTCAGCTGTGAGGTGCATGTATCCTGTATTTGTGTGTGTCGGGTCCATTGTGCTGGTTTTTGCACCATGTCTATGATGCACTTTGGGATGTGATTGTTTTCATGTTGGTCAGATGTGGGGATGTTTTTTCTGAATGCCATCCAATAATATTCTGCAGGTGTGCCTGGCCTCTAACACACTTCATCAGTCTTTCACTTTCACTAACACTTCTTTGCTCTTGACCTATTGATGTCTCCTTCATCAGACAGTCTAGTTTTTTCAAAAGACGTTTACTTCTGTTTATTTAGCAGCTTGTGCTATTTTCAGAAACTAAATGTGAGAGTGAAACTAGCTAAAAATAATTAAACAAACCTTTAAATAGTTGTCTCGTTGAAACATTTGTCAAAGCAAGTAGAAATGAAGCAAATTTCTGTTTTCTAGAGGAGGATGTCACAGAGAGAAGACCTGAGCCTAGGAACCGGCAAGGGGCGCGTTCACATCAAATGGGTAGGCTTTTTTTTCCTTTTTATTATTCAGTGTAAGTTGTAAAAAACGGTTTTGTAGACATGTAAATACGTTTGCCTGCATCTCATTGTGTTTATTGGGTTTTGTGTGGGTCAGATGCATTGCTTGTGTGCACCATGTGCATCATGTGTTGGCCAGGACCTGCCTGCCATGCTAGCAGCACCCTGTCTACACTTTACTTCTTACAGAGGGTCCAGGCTCTTGGCTACTGAGAAACAATTGCTTCCTGGAGGCGTGGACTCTGTTGCAGTTTTAATTTTACCCAGTTGCTAACATTTACCAGGGATGTATGCAATGAGCCACTTTGACGCTATGAAGCTTACCCAGTAAACGTCCATCCTCCACTGAGAAGAGAGAACTACTGAGCCAAATGAAATGGTGGTAATGTTAATTTAATATTTGGAAGCAGGACCAGCATGGACAGAAAGATTCACTTCCATCACTGCCACTGCTAAAACTACAGGCAGACTACAAATCTAAAACAGCACAGAAACTGACATCATTGTTCACATCTTCTCCTTCTGTTCGTTGATTGGCCTGATAGAAATTCTACCGGAGGAATCCAAGTGAAGGAAAGAAAGCCCAGACTGTCTGTGTGCACGGTGCATGTGGCCTTTATTTGTGTGCCAGGTCCATTGCGTTGGTTTTGTGCACGGTGTATATAATACCCTTTAGAGATGTGGCTGTTTTCATGTTAGTCAAATGTGATGATGTTTTTTGTGTAATGCCCTCCAGTAAAATCCTTCAGGTCTGGCTTCACACACACTTCCTCACTCTCTTTTTCGTTATTGCTCTCAATAAAACTTTCATCTCGCTCTTGAGATATTTCTGTCCTCTTCATCATGCAGCAGTCCAGCCTTTCGAAGCTGAAGGAGCTCTCTCGTCCTAACCAACTAACTGATTTCAAAAATGTAATTAGTTTACTTTTCTTTATTTAGTGGGTGGTGCTTTTTCCACGAGATAAATGTGACTGTGCGATGACACTAGCTAAAAATGAATAAACAGAATCTTTAACAGTTAGATCTAGTTTAAACTTTTGCCAAAAACGAGTAGAAATGAAGCAGCTGGGTTGGGGACTGCAGGCGGAAATTAGCACTGAGAGCTTTAACCTGATACAATAAATCTCTCCTCTTGTGGTTAATCTATGCTGCCCATGTTTTAAATAAAATAAATCATGAGAAAATGTTATCACTTTACTTTCTCATCCTCTAGCTGTCACAGACAAGAAACCTGAGCCTAAGAACTGGCAGAGGGATTCTTCACGTCAATCAGGTAGGCTTTGTTTTCCTTTTTTATTATTTACTGTAAGTTGTAAGAAACAGGCTGTAGATATATGTCTGTGTGTGTGTCTGCATAATATTGTGTTCATTGGGGCCTTGTGTGGGTCAGATGTTGTTTTTGTGTGCCATGCACATCATGCTCACATCTCTGTGTTTGTTAAGAACTGACCATCAGGTGCATGGTGCATGTTCGCCTTTATGTGTTTGGGTCAGGTCCATTGTGTTGGTTCTGCCTCATAGTATTACAGGAAAAAAGTGTTAAGTTTTGAGATGCTCAGGACACATTTCCTCCAATGCTCATCAACAGAAATTAGTGTTGAAAATAGTGGATGGAAATAGAAATGTCATATCAATGTAATAAAAAAGGTTTTAGTTTTCATGGTTATTTTCCTTTTAAAATAGTGGAGAAACATTTAATTGATTAATAGTTTATTCACCACTTTCAAAGTTTTCTTCCTACAGTGAAATGTTTTAGAATAATTTAAAAACTGAATGATTAAAACATGGTTGTTATTTTCCTCAGATCATGTGTACGAGACAATGTCACAGATTTATGATGAGATATAAAATCTGCTTTCTTTCTTAAAAGGTCAGTTAATTTTTGATAAGCAATCAATTCTTAATGACAACATGCATAATAAAGTTAACCATTATGTTACTAATCTTTTCCTTTATATTTTCCTTTATTCTGTAGGTTATCAAAAAAGAAGAATCATGAAACTACATTACCAGTTAGAGGAAGGGAAAAGACTTTTTATCGTATGTTTACTGTTTTTTGTTTTGTTTTTCCTGTTGTTGTGTTTCCATAGATCAATAAAGACAAATAAAATTTACACACCTAAAGGACTGCCAATAATGTGTATAGATAGGTAAATGATTGTTTTGAAGGCTACAATAATAAAAACATTTCATAAGTCTTTAATAAATCTTCAGTCTGACAACAATACCCTTTTAAAATATCGGTGTCTATTCAGTTTTATATATATTAATAGTACTAATACTATTAATATATAAAGCATATATATTAATAGTAAATGTAAGTATGTATTACTTATATTCACAAAACTTTTATTTGTACATCAGGGGCTTTCAGTCTACAAAAGCATCAAATTGTCTCCCTCTAGTGGTTAAAATCCACATGACGCTCAATTAGACACTGACAGAAGTTTGAAAAGACGCCAGGTGTGTGTGGGAGTGGAGAATAGATGTTAATTTGTTTTTTCTCATGAATAAGATCACGTCTGTTTCTTGTTGAATGTTCAAGCTCTGGATTATGTAGTTTTAGATTATGAACCAGAAATAATCACAGAGAAAATTATACAACAGGTGTTTATTACAACACCTGTTGTAAACACACAACAGGTGTTTATTACAACACCTGTTGTAATAAACACAACACAGTTAGTTATAACTAACTGTGGTGGAGTTATATATGTTCTTATATAGATGATTCTCTAACACAGCAGTTACAGTAATCCGCTCCATACGTACTTATCTTTTTATTGTACAAAAAATGATTAAAGTCAGTCAATCAGGAAATAATTGATTACTTTGTTCAAGCACCTTGGTGGCCACTGGTTGTTGTGTTTATTTATTTAGCTATTTATCATTTGCTTTTCCTGATCCTCAAATAATGTGGATAGTCTGTTATCTGCAGTGAGTTTGAATATTGTTGTTTTATTGATTTTATAGACAAAAGTCAAGTGAACACTTCAGAAATATTGAACTGAGAATTAAATATAGTTTAGCCATTAAACAAAAAGAGAACTGAGTCATTTGTTCCTGAAAAGATTAAACTGTTAACAGTTTGGTAAATGTACAACTATTTCAGTGCATTTTACTGTTTCAAGATTAATTTCTCTTTAGATTTCTGAAAGTAACAGCAACAGAACTAAAAATATCAGTGTGAAGAGTGAAGGTTTACAAAGAAACCTCATGTTTAATAATCATTGTCATTGCAGCAGTGTTTTAATTTGATCTGATGAAATTGTAAATCAGAAAAGAAGTCGGTCTACACAGTCCCTGCTGGAGTTTTTCCAAATCTGATGCAATAAAACGTAAATCCAGCTTGTTGGGTATTTATTATGCTTCCAGCAGCAGGAGCAGCTTTGATGTGTGGCTGTGCCATGTGGCTGATTCTGAAATAAACAGATGCTGCAGGAACTGCACAGTTAAACACATGCAGGAGGTTAATGCAGAGAGATGATGTAAATTGTTGAAAAGATAAATCTATATATATGAGCAGAGTTAGAAGATACTATTTATTTTCCAGTTGGTGAAAATATTCAGCAACTTCTAAAGTGGCAAAGACAAAAATAATTTTGTTGAATTTAATTCACAGATTGCAAATCAAATCCAAATATTTTATTTTTTATTTGTTTTAAAACTCCTTCTCTTTGCCACTGGATCCAAATTTTCTGTTAAATTTGTTTTTAGACTACGTTATAAAACCTTTTAGGGGAGACTGGTTTCACGTTAAGCAGGAAAACAAACATTGTTTCAACTTTGTCTCCATTTTTTCTTAAATTCATTTCTGTCTGACGGTGATAAAAAAAAAACTTCTTCTAATAAATCTCTTGACTGATGGGCTCTAAGATAAAACTTCACAGTAAATAAAAAAAAATAATACACAACTTCTAGAAAATAATTTGAAGTGCCTCCATCAGTGTGTTTTGCTCCTGCTCTTGTTCTCCGTCTTTCTTTTGGATGAAAAGCGGCTCCAGAGTTCAGATCACTGATGGATCCAGTCTCGTTATAGAAACTGTGACCCAATATGACCAGAGTCCCTGTTTTCTAAAGTGCTGGTTTGAATATGTCATGTTTAATCATGTCAGTAAAACCACAAGTGATCTGTAACTATACAATTTTTATCTATATGTTGTTAAACATGTTTTTAAATTGAATTTTTTCCAGCATTATACTTGATCCTTATAGGCTGCCATTTAAATTACACACACCACTCAAACTGAGGAGTGTTGGTTGCAAAATAACCTAAATCTATAACAACTGCTGCCAAACCAGATTATTTCCAACACTCTGACTCCTCTGACATAAAGTGCGTTCATGATGGACCTGACAGCTCAACCACTAAAGGACCTGCCTCAGTGCACACAGGAGATTTCACAATGCTCTACTGCTTCACAATGTCTGCGCCTTCAACAAGGTTCACTTGGCTTTTTAATGGAAAACCAGCCAACAGTCACGAAGCGCCGCGTGTCATCCAGTCGAGTCGAAGCTCTGACAGCGAGACGCACACCGAAAAACCGAGAAACAGTGAGCCACAAGTTAACGGTCACAGGCAGAAACAATTTAAAGAAAATGTCTCTAACATCTGATGTGTTAAAGTAAGTTTAACAAAAATCATAATTCATTCCAAACCTTTCTCATTCAGATTTCCCAGACTGTGACGGCTCAAAAGCTACTGGAATAACTACATTCATAACATCTGGATGTTGCACCATTATTTCAACAAATTGGTTTTTAGACAGAAAAGGTCAGCTTAATAATGAAACGCATCCACATACTGTTAGTATATGCAAATCTGTTATATAGGCTTTACAAACAACTTTTTTCACAAATGTGTTTTGTGATATTTATCTTTTCTTTGTTCAGTTAAAAGGAGTATCTTAAATATGTCTTCCATAGTAATACACTATTTGGTAGCAGGGCCATAATCTGCTGTTTTCAAATTCACAAAATCTAAAACAAAAACACCACTGTAGCTCTGTGAGTACAGATTAAAGTGCCCATAAAATGGCAGGTGGAGAGATATTTGCTTTCACATTTTATGTGTTTCCTGGAAAAACAGTTGGGGGGATAAAAAACATCTACTCTGCTACACTGGTCCTTCCTGATCACTGTTCCCTCTGCCGTATGAGCTGTGCTTTTTCTGTAAAGTACCTGTAAAATATATTTTTTCTGTTCTGTTGATAAATTGCCAAAATATATAAAAGATTATGCTGTAATATTATGCTGTAATATTAAATAATTTACATATTTTTGTTTGAGCTATGTGAAAGCATCATATGCAGCGAGAATACAGATTACAGCATTTTGGTAAATTTATTTTCCTTTCTGCTGATTTGCTGCACCCTAATATTGTAAAGAAGACCGAGGATGTTAAACTTTTGAGATAGTGAAAACACCTCAAAGATTATACATAAAAAGTTGAGGTATGGGATGTCACCTGGTGAAGCGGTAGAGGCGATAGTCCATGATGCAGACGTCCTGATTATGTCTGATCAACATGATTAGAAAATGACAGTTTTGTAGGATTTGACTGTTTTTCTTTCTTTACTGGCTGAACCTTCATGCATTTTGTATTCAAAGCGTTGATGTTGATCTTGGTTCTGATTTTTACAGATTTCTGGTGCATCCAGGTCATATACCCTTCTCCTGCTTCTTACTAATTTGTCCTCTAAGAATTTCCAAATAAACCAAACTAATGCTAAAGTCCTATTTATGCTATTTCAACCACTTATTATTTTCTGAAGCTTTGTACTACGTACACTCTAGGCCACTCCTGATCTCAGAAATGTATTGATGTGACATGTCCATATTTTCTTACCCTAGCATGAGAGTAAATGATGGAAAATTACCTTGAACCAGTGGTTGTCAGAGCAGTTTTGAACAGTCCTCCTTGTGGGTGTAATTTAATGGATGGTTGGCACAAAGTGCACCACAGGACCCAGGAGAGCGAGCGAGGTTGTTTTTTTAAATCTATTGTTCAGGTTGTCTGAAGGTTTTGAATGAACTTTCTGTTTGCAAAGCTGTCTGATGGAGCCTGAGTGTCTCCTGGACGTCTTTGATCGTCCTCCTGAAGGAACGCTACGGATCGCTGCATCTTTCCAAACAGGAACCCTCAAAAGCTTGAAACGCTCATAAAAACCGATGGTCACAGCATCACCAACGTGAGTCAGAGTTTGAACTGCTGAACTGCAAGTTTCATCGATACGTAGACATGAACATGCACACAATCTGGTCAGTGAAAATAAATTATCAAGCTTGAAAAACCCTTGAAAAACCAATGGATATTTTAAGAAGTAATCAATAAATTAATGAGATTACTTTTTATCCCAAAGCTGTAATTCAACAAATGTAACATTTTAATGCAAATTTATTCATACAAACAACTTGACATTCTCCAAACTCCCTAAACTTCTTGAAACTTTACATGTTTTAGTTTTATTCAAACTCTACCTTTCTATGTTGTATTGAGTTCAAGATATGACTAGAAAACTTGTACAGAAATCAGATATCAAAGACCATACTGGAAGGAGACCCATTCTCATCTTGCATTTCCAATGTAGCTGAAGCACTCTTCCATGAAAACCCCCTTAGGAAGAATGTACGTAAATCTTGATTGCATTTACCCACAGGCATTTAGATGTATGTGCACAAGCAGAGTAAACATTATTTGTTCTTTGCATTAGTGAGTGGGGGGCTGGAGTTGGTCGTGTCTGTTGGACAATAAAAGAGCAGGAGAACCTACGACTGCATTTCAAACCTTGTGCTGGACTCTGAGAGAATATTTTAAAAATCCATTGAAAGCATGGACACGAGCTTCTGGGCTGCTGTGATGCTGCTGTTATCAGGTAAATTTAGTTGATTTTCACACAGAGAGAGAAATAAAATGTCTATTTTTAATGATCAGTAACCCTGCGGTACTTGCAGGGTTATTAAAGTTTTGACCATTTTTCTTTCCTCTTGGGTTTAAAAAGCAGTGTGTTCAGGAGAGAATATTTTAAACCCAGGACCGCTGAGTGGAGCCGTAGGAGGCAGAGTGAAGTTCACCACCAGCCTCAGACCCCCACAGAGACCATTTCTGTCTGTCAGCTGGAGCTTTAAAGGCGTGAACATCATCACTTCCACCAGCACCAACATCACAGAGCCGGGACACAGCAACAGGATCTCATTAGATCGAGCCACAGGAGCGCTGGAGCTCAGGAACCTGGTGCTGGAGGACAGCGGGGAGTACACACTCACCATCATACCAGACGGGGGCCTGCAGAGAATGGGGAGGATCACTCTCAATGTGTATGGTGGGTCTTTAGACACTATGGGGGGAAATAAGGAATAAATCCATCTGAAAATGAATGTTTCCTAAAGGAATAACAGTGGATACGGGTGAAATACAATAACCAGATGGATAAAACATCTCAGAAAACACAAAACTGGGCTCAAAAGTTTGGTATTTAATGAGTTTTAAAATAAAATTGAGTTAAAAAAAAAAGACAACTGACAGACAACCAAAAAAATTCAAGCTCATTTCTTTAAAAAGATCATTTCTTATATATTAAACCACCAAATAAAATATTATGAGGCTGTTTTTCTTAGAATATATTTAAAATGCTGCAACATGTACTCTCTGGTTATGCTTTGTACCCATTTAAAAAATCGTAGTAAGTTTGCTGATCAATTCATGTTTTATACCAAATATATGTTTCTTTATTTTCATTAAAATGTTAACTTATTTTCACTGTATTTATATATTTATATGTAGTTGACATCTTACCTTTAGACTTCATGTTTATTTTTATATTTTTGCTTTGTTTTAAATCTGTTTTTAAGAAGCAGGACACAACAGATACTAAACATTTTCTAGTCATCTAATCAGATGTAATTCACTATAAATCCTTTATTAATATCTCATTTCAATCATTTATGTGCTAAAAAGCTTTAATTGTGCCTTCTCGCATAAACATTTTCACATATATAGACATTAAAATAATGTATTTATATGTGGTGGAAGAACTGAAATAAAATGCTTATTTTGACACTAATGAACTTATAAATAATGTAAAAAAAAATACTTTACAGAACAGTAAAAATCAACAATTCAGTCTGAAATTCAGACATAGTCACATCTGTTATTTCTTGGTCTAATCAATTAGATATCACGAAGGTTTATCAGGATATTTTGTTGAACTCTTGTAGTTAGTTATTGTCTGAAATTGTCACCACCAGTGCTGATAACTGCAGCCAGCATTCACAGCCCTGCAGACGTCCTGATAGAAAATCAAACCTCCACCAGCCTCACCTGCGAGGCCTCCAGCTCCATCATCACCAGAGAGTGGATGAAAGATGGCCGTCCTCTTGATTTCGGACAGAGCGTCAGCTTATCGATGGACAACAGGACCGTGTTCATGCAACCCGTTTTCAGCTCCAACCAAGGGAACTACCAGTGTAGAGTCAGCAACCCAGTCAGCAGCCAGACTGCGGCTCTCCATCTCACTGTCAACTGTAAGTACTGTACAACTCAAGATTTATTTCAGCTGTTGACCACAGGTCAGCATTTTATAGCTTTGACCCGACATGTAATATCTTTCTGTGCAGACGGGCCGTATAACATGTCAGTTATTGGGCCGTCAGCAGCTTGGCCTGGCCACAGAGTGACACTGCAGTGCACAGCAGTTTTTGTTCCTCCAGCAAACTTCAGCTGGACATTTAATGGAAATGAAACGCATGTCAACACCTCCATGTTTGTCATAGAGAAGTTAGAGGCTAAAGACATTGGGAATTACACCTGCACTGCCAGAAACATGGTGACCAGGAAGGAAAACTCTGCTGTTCTGGATCTGAGAGGTAAGATGTTCACTGTACGTCGTTTCTGCTTCTGTTTGACTGAATCCTCTCTGTCATACACAGCATCCTGTACTGCCCCCTGTTGGTCATTCTCAGCTTTGGTCATCAGTGTAATTAATCTGAAAGGGTTAATGTAAGACAGCAGGTGAGTCACTCTATTATAGTTGTAATTATACAATGCATTTATTAACATCGTACATTTTTCCTGTTCAATCCTCAGATAAATGCAGCTACTGAAGAAAACCTCCAACGAAAAGTACAGAACAACTTTAAAGAAGCGTTGGACTTTGCCGAAAGCTCAGAAAAACCTGATTTGAAATGGAAAGTCTTTCACTTCTAAGATCTTGTTTGGAAATTTAAATAGATATACATGTATTACTTTTTTTCCCCTTTTGTATATCTGTTTTTTTTTATCATTTTGTATAAGAAACAGCAACAGAAATTATTTGGAAATATATACTTGCTGAAGAAATTAGCACTTTTAGTTTCTGCTAAAGACACATTGATGCACCGATTATTAATACCTGTCTAACTCTGTAAAACGTTGTAAATAATTAAATTAAATCTACTCCACTCTCACTCTTTTGATTTTCTGTGGGTGTAAATATTCTAATGATCTTTACTGATCATCTTCTTAGTGAACATACCCACAGATATATGAACGGCAACAAAATGCAAAGAAAGTTTAAATATTTCTTTATATATGCGAGTATCAACACAGGACCTGACAGGGCTGACACAAGTCCCACAAAATAAAAACTGTGTGAGGACTTTTGCACCAGATATTAATCTTTTTCTACTTTTTAGGTTTGTCACTAATCATCTCGTTTTATGTAAAAATCTGTCATAAAACGAACAGGACAATATTTTCTGAGGTCTTTCTGTTAATAGAAAAACTTTGGATATAGAGCTGCAACTTTGTTATGATTCCTGATATTTTTTCACCTTCGTCTTTACATGCTGGGATCGAGTTAAATGAAACCAGCATGGATCACTGACCTCATTGCCTACTTGGACACCTGGGAGCTCCTGAACGTGGGACTCTGATTGGAGGAGATGTTTATATGTCACCTATTTGAGTAACTTCTCTAAAAAAAGATCAATATGATGAGACTGAGTTACGGTTTGAATGAAACCACTTTCCTTCCCTATAATCTTCAGCCTGCTGTCATCCTATTTTTAACTTCCTCACTCAAACTGCTGACTGAGACGAGCTTTTACTTCCTGACACAGTCAGTACATATTGAGATAAAATCTGTTTAATGTTTTAAACTCTGCTTCATCTTTTCCTTCTCCCTGTGTCTCATTTTAGAACTGTGTTTTTGTTGGCTACAAAGAAACATAATACAGATCAACGTGTTCCTAACACTTGAACCTTTTTCCAATTTTATGCTAAACTACAAACATCGGTATTTATTTAGATGGTGTGTGATGGAAAAATACAACAAAATGATCAAAATGAGACATGATTTAAAGTTTGTATTTCTTGACAAAAATCTGAGAAGTGTGTGTATTAACTAGCAACACTTGTACTGATGAGATATTCTTGATATTTAATGGTTTATTTATCGATAATGACCAGGATTCACTGATCTGTGAATTAAAAATAACACCAGCAGTTTTCATGCAATTGTGATTAGTAAAAGTTTTTACATATTGAGCTTCATTGTACTGTAATAGTTTAATATTATATGAGTCCATGTAAGAGGGGATATTTTTGTCTGCGCAAATAATAAATGACCTTTAAGAAGCAATAGTTGTGACAAAAGGTGTGAAAAACCACTAACATCCAACTCTGCTGGCTTCAAACCACTGAGACCGCTCATAAGTGTTAACCGTTTCCGGACGAAGCACGTGCAACAGAACTGAGAACCTGATAACCAAGAAGAGGAAAGCAAAGACTGAGTCACTGCCAGAGACTTAACTGTCCAGCATATAAGTAAATTAAATATTTACAAGTTTCATCCTCCTATCATAATGTATTTCTTCATCATCCTTCATGTGAAAAGAGAACAAAAACAGATGTGAGGCCATATCTGGGTCAAATGTTAAGTACTGTAGGTCTCTGTGCTATATAAATATTACTTATTGGAGCAATTTTAGCAAATTCTGCATTCAAAACACCATAAACTCAGAAGAAATATGCACAGCATTTCAAGACATTCATCGAGAAAGTTTATATGACGATCACCACAAGAGGTCAGAGTTGAATAGGACAGGAGTCATGTTTGTCATCGGCAATCTAATGTCTTTGGAAATATGAGGCGGTCAGTCAGATAAGTTCAGAACATTTTTTTTTAACTTCTTATTGTAAATATCTTGTCAAACTTTTTGAAATCATAAAATCATTCCTAAAAGTGTTGATGCTTGGGTCAAAAGAAATTAGTATTTTCGAGCAGCGCCATATCACATTGATTTTATTTATAATCTTGCTCAACTGGGGCACCGAGGCAGTGGGCTGGCAGAGCTATTGTAGGAACTTTTGCTTTGTGGTCAGCTTTTGGTTTAGCTTTTGTTCCACTTCTTGTCAGTTTTTACTGCTCCGCCTTCAAATGGTTTAACAGTTCTTTCATCACACCTGCCTCTGCTCCACGGACAAACGGTAAGTTCCTCTGAAGTTGATTTAAATAAATCAATGATAATTAAATTTAAAAAATGCTTTTACTAATTGTGTTTTTATGATCTGTAGTCGCTGCAATGAGAACCTCCAACATACTTCCTGTTGTAAATCTAATTTTCATCACATCATTTCCAGGTGAGACTTTTATTTTAAAATTCTGGTGCCACACTAAAACATTTGAAGGTGGTTTAACTTGAAAATGAAAGTCCATGAATGCTGCCTTGAAAATGCAATTTAGGACAAGAAAATTGTTTTGGTTTTAACTCAGAAATTAAAGTTCATGAAGTTCATTGAACAACTAGAGGCAAGTTGTCTAAACATTGTTTGTGTAAGTTCATTAATCTTGGATTGTACGTTTTAACAACACTCCAATTTAAACCAAATAATTATTTCACAATATGCAAGACAGAAAACTGTCCTCACTTCTGTTAAAGAGCCACATTTCTCTAATATTTTTACTCACTCTGTCAAGCTAAAATAACTACTTATTTTTGCTTAAGAACAATTTAAATTCTTGTTTCAAATTGCATAAACAAAATTTCTGATCTGATAATGAATTTTATCAAACATCACAATGAATTCTGTTCAAAAACATTTAGTGTGAACAGGACATTATCCTCAAGATTTGTAAACTCAGAAGTGCATTAAAATGAACATTTGACTTAATAACGCAAGAGTAGAAGATAATAGATAATAGAAGATAATAGACAATCTATTATCTATTATAATATCTATAATAGAAGTTTTACAATGCAGTTTGATTCCTGAATAGTTATGGTTCACACTAAATATGGGAGTTTCTTAAGTTCCTTGACAAAAGTGAAACATCCTAAGTGTTTTTGTGAGGAGTTCATCTTGACAGAGAAAAGAACATTGTTTTCTGAGAAAGAAAATTTAATTGATCAAGTAATAAAAATAACACCATAATTATGTATTTAAAAATGCAAACTCATTCAAATTACTCTCTGTTCTGCTCTTCAGTATGTTCACTTTGTTTATCCTACAGATCTTCAGGCAGAAACACTCAAAGCGACTGGATATGTTGGCAAAGAGGTCATTTTGAAATGCCAGTTAGCCTCAGGATCAGAAAACATTACTCAGGTTCAGTGGGAATTTGAGTCCACGATTATCCTTGTTTTCAACACCCAGCATGGAATGAGTATAAAAGATTCTCAACTAAAGGAAAGATTGAATCTTACAGAACAGTCACTGAAGATTAGAGATGTGAAAATCACAGATTCAGGGACTTACACCTGCACTGTAACCACATACCCCAGTGGATCACTTGAAGAAACCATCAAACTTGTTGTTGTTACTGGTAAGTAAGGAATCATTAGTTAGATGCCAACTATATAAGCTTGGAAAAACCACTCAACTTCTTGAGTTTGTGTGTTTAATTTTTAACATATGATCTGAGCACTAAAATAATAATTTTAGCGCTCTAAATAATTTCGCTTGACATTTTTTAGGTGAGCCTGCCCCAGAACAAAACCAGCAGATACAGATGTCTGCAGGGATACTTTGTGCGATAATCATCTCTGCTGTGCTGCTTTTAGGGATCCTGACGGCTGCAGCTTACCTTACCTTCGTCAGAAGGTAGGCCTGTTTTTACCGGTACTCATGTTGTGGTGAAATAACTCTATTTAGTCACCTACATTTGTAAAAGATAAAAAGTATTAAACTTAGAAAAGTTGGGAGATTGTCCTACTGCAATTAAAATTGTGCTTATTTTGAGGCTTTTGCTGATCTACACAAGGAATGCTAAGAAGTATCAGGGTGCAGTTATTAAGCCTGTCTTAAAAGGAATTATCTACCAGATAAACTTGAATAACAATCACCATGTTCAGGCATAAGGGTGTCCATACATGCACTTGGCACCAGGACACCCTAGGCCGCAGTTTGGTGATCGACTTTGTCATTGTTTCATTGGATCTGTGGCTGTATGTCTTGGACACTTGGGTGAAGAGAGGTGCGGAGCTGTCCACTGACCACTACCTGGTGGTGAGTTGGCTCCGGTGGTGGGGGAGGATGCCGGTCAGACCTGGCAGGCCAAAACGTGTTGTGAGGGTCTGCTGGGAACGTCTGGCGGAATCCCCTGTGAGACGGAGCTTTAACTCCCATCTCTGGCAGAACTTTGAACAGGTTCTGGGGGATGTGGGGGGCATGGAGTCTTAGTGGACCATGTTCCGTGCCTCCATTGTCGAGGCGGCTTATCGGAGATGTGGGCGCAAGGTTGTCGGTGCCTGTCACAGCGGCAACCCTCGAACCCGTTGGTGGACACCTTCGGTGAGGGATGCCGTCAGGCTGAAGAAGGAGTCCTATCGGGCCTTTTTGGCCTGTGGGACTCCGGAAGCAGCTGATGGGTACCGGCGGGCAAAGCGGCATGCTGCTCGGGTGGTTGCTGAGGCAAAAACTCGGGCGTGGGAGGAGTTTGGAGAGACCATGGAGAAAGACTTCCGTACGGCTTCAAGGCAATTCTGGTCCACCATCCAGCATCTCAGGAGGGGGAAGCGGTGCAGCACCAACACTGTTTATAGTGGGGATGGTGTGCTGCTGACCTCAACTCGGGACGTTGTGGGCCGGTGGGCAGAGTACTTCAAAGACCTCCTCAATCCCACCAGCATGTCTTCCATTGAGGAAGCTGAGCCTGGGGACTCTGGGTTGGGCTCTCCAATCTCTGGGGGCGAGGTCGCCGAGGTGGTTAAAAAGCTCCTCGGTGGCAAGGCCCCGGGGGTGGATGAGATCCGCCCGGAGTTCCTTAAGGCTCTGGATGTTGTAGGGTTGTGTTGGTTGACGCGACTCTGCAATATCGCATAGACATCGGGTTCAGTTCCTCTGGATTGGTAGACTGGGGTGGTGGTCCCCCTGTTCAAAAAGGGGGACCAGAGGGTGTGCTCTAATTATAGGCGGGTCACACTCTTAAGCCTCTCTGGCCAGGTCTACTCAGGGGTCCTGGAGAGGAGGGTCCGTTGGATAGTCGAACCTCGGATTCAGGAAGAGCAGTGTGGTTTTCATCCTGGTCGTGGAACACTGGACCAGCTCTACACCCTCAGCAGGGTCCTGGAGGGTGCATAGGAGTTCGCCCAACAGGTCTACATGTGCTTTGTGGACTTGGAGAAGGCGTTCGACCGTGTCCCTCGGGGACATGTAGTGAGTGTGAACTACAGGGACCAGTGAGATCAGATGTAAATGAAAATTTTGAAGCAAAAATTGTTTTTTAGTCTGTTTTTTTAGATAAAATTGCCATCACTGTAGAGAAATGGTTGTGAATAAACACTTTTTCTGATGCTTGCTGTAGGAAGTGCTGTACGCTGATGTGAGGCCTAAGTGAACCAGAAATTCAGGATCTTCACTGACTAAAATACCAAGAGTATCTGCAAAACCTGAGGAAGTCACCTAAGGGGATGTCAAGGTTTATCATCAGAGGCCCAACTTAAAAACAGTTTAGTGTTTAGTGAATGTTGTACAGAACAGATTTGCTGCAACAGAGCTGGTTTTATGAAAAAAATAAAATCATCTCCAGCTCTCTGGTCGTTCTGCACACGCTATTGACAAACTCAATCAAACTTCCAGCTAAATGATAATATCAGCATTTCAGCATGTCTATAACTTGTGATTGCTGCTTGCCAAAATGTTTTCCATTTTCAATTGTTTTCATTTATGGTTTTTTTGAACTAGGCAGGGGACCTTGTGTTTATGTGAGCTTGTGAAACAGCATTTTCATGATTATCAGATGTGTGTAGTTTTTGTATCATATCTAACAAAACTGTTCATATCCCTTGATTATTTTCACATGACAAATCAAATGTTACTCTTTGTATTGGGATTTAATGTGATACAGCAACAAAAACTAACATCATTTTGAAAGGGAATTAAAATAATAATTTTTCACCAAACAAAAACTTGTCTTAAAAACTATATTCAGCCCCTTTTACTCTGGTGGCCTTGAATAAAATCCAATGAAAACAATTTTCCTCACAAGTTTCTCAATCAGTTAATTGACCTGGATAATTAAACCTTTATTTGATTATAAACTCAGCCATTGTGAGAAGGTATCAGAGATCCACAGCTCAGTCATTACAAGAAAACCATCAGTTGCAAATCTGACTTTGAGCAAGAGAAGCAACAGTTGTGACTAAAGATTTGAAAAACCACTAACCTCTAACTCTGGTGGCTTCACAACCACTGAGACCGCCCACAAGTGTTAACCTTTTCCGGACAAAGCACATGCAACAAACTGAGAGCCTGATAACCAGGAAGAAGAAAGCAATGACGGCCAGATATTTAACTGACCAGAAAATATGTTGTGTCTCGTGTAAATTAAGCTACTTTCTTCTTTTATTCATTTTTCCTGTCTTCTTTTCCGTCTGCAAAAGTTTTCCCAACCTGGCCTCTGAGAGAATAATGTGATCTCTTTTACAATCATTAAGTCTCATCTTCCTGTGAAAACAAATTTATTCACTTTTCTTCATTTGAAAATGAAACAAAATCAAAGTGATGCCACATTCTGGTCAAAAACTAAATGACACCAACTTTCAAATTTCAGGTTAAAACTAAAAACTTCAGTGTGTCATATTTAGATCCTGTGTCACTTAAAACACGATGGAATGAAAATATTATGTACAGTTCTACGTTTTTATTTATTGACAAACAGAAAAGTGTGTGTGTTAAAATATTCTTAGTAACAATTGTACTGCTATTCTTTATATTTAACTTTTTTTTCATTAAAATACACCAGTGGAGTGGGCATATATGCTGTTTAAGACAAAATATTACTTAAAAACTTTTTCTTTAGCAAATGCTTGATTTCTAACCACCATAAACGTTATGTGTATTTTTAACTCACAAGCCATATGTGCAAAACGCTTACATGAAGTTCACCACAAGAGGTCAGTGTTGAGCAGGACAGAAATCATCTTTACCGACGATAATCTTAGAAACATCAGGCGGTCAGTCAGAAAAGTTCGGCAGGGATTTTTTTTTTTAATTGCTTCTTAATGTTAGTATCTTATGCAACTTTTGAAAAATGTAAAATCCCTCCTGTAGCACTAATGTGCTCCTGCTTATGGTGAAAAGTAGTTAATATTTTGATCAGATTTCATTTATAATCTCGGTCAACTGGGACACTCCGGGGGAATGGATTGGCAGAGCTGTTGGAGGAACTTTTGCTTTGTGGTCTCGTTTAGGTTTTGTTCCGCTTCCTAAAAGGTTTTACTCCTGTGCCTTCAAATGATTTTACATTTCTAAATTTGCTCCTGTCTCCGCTCCACGGACCGACGGTAAGTTTTTACCGAGTTGATTAAAAGGCGACAATAAAGTTAAAATAACATAATTAACTTCAGTAACTGTGTTTTATGGCGTGTAGTTCGCTGCAATGAGAACCTGCAACAGACTCCTTGTTGTAACTCTAATTTTCATCACATCATTTCCAGGTGAGACTCTTGTTTTAAAATTCTGACGCATTTTCATTTATTAAGTTCCTGAATAGTTATGGTTCACACTAAAAAAAATCTGAAGTTCCTTGACAGAATTGAAACATCCTAAGTGTTTTTTGAAGGGTTCATCTTTCAGAAAACAGAACATTGTTTTATTTTCTGAGAAAGAAAATCGAATTTATCAGAAATAACACTGTAATTATAAACTTTGAAATGCAAACTCATTCAAATTACTCTCTGTTCGGCTCTTCAGCATGTTAACTTTTTTTTTTCTACAGATCTTCAGGCAGAAACACTCAAAGCGACTGGATATGTTGGCAAAGAGGTCATTTTGAAATGCCAGTTAGCCCCAGGATCAGAAAACATTACTCAGGTTCAGTGGGAATTTGAGTCCACGATTATTCTTGTTTTCAACACCCAGCATGGAATGAGTATAAAAGATTCTCAACTAAAGGAAAGATTGAATCTTACAGAACAGTCACTGAAGATTAGAGATGTGAAAATCACAGATTCAGGGACTTACACCTGCACTGTAACTACATACCCCAGTGGATCACTTGAAGAAACCATCAAACTTGTTGTTGTTACTGGTAAGTAAGGAATCATTTGTTAGATGCCAAACTATTGTAAATAAGCTTGGAAAAACCACTCAACTTCTTGAGTTTGTGTGTTTAATTTTTAACATATGATCTGAGCACTAAAATAATAATTTTAGCGCTCTAAATAATTTCGCTTGACATTTTTTAGGTGAGCCTGCCCCAGAACAAAACCAGCAGATACAGATGTCTGCAGGGATACTTTGTGCGATAATCATCTCTGCTGTGCTGCTTTTAGGGATCCTGACGGCTGCAGCTTACCTTACCTTCGTCAGAAGGTAGGCCTGTTTTTACCGGTACTCATGTTGTGGTGGAATAACTCTATTTAGTCACCTACATTTGTAAAAGATAAAAAGTATTAAACTTAGAAAAGTTGGGAGATTGTCCTTCTGCAATTAAAATTGTGTTTATTTTGAGGATTTTGCTGATCTATACAAGGAATGCTAAGAAGTATCAGGGTGCAGTTATTAAGAATCTCTTAAAAGGAATTATCTACCAAATAAACTGGAATAAAACTAGTGTGCTCTATTTGAATTGTACAAACTTGAAGTCAAACAATTTCAGAAATCTAATCGTTGCTCTTTACGTTCCCTCTTGTAGACATAAAGCGGCTCGCAGACTTGAAGTCCACATAGGTCAGAGCAAATGATCTCTCATCACTCTCTTTCTGAACATTCAATGTATTATGAGTTTTTTTCACTTCCTCTAATGAGGCTTTTATGGTTTTTAGACACATCAAGTCGTGTAGCGAGTGTGAACAGACCATCTTATATCTACAAGGACCCAGTGAGCACAGAGGTAAATTGAAATTTTATTCAAATATCTGTGCTTATCTGGTTTTTTATATAATTGTTGTGACTACAGAGAAATGGTTGTGAATAAACCCTTTTTCTCACTCTTGTTTTAGGAAGTGCTGTATGCTGATGTGAGGCCTAAGCGAACCAGAAATTCAGGATCTTCACTGACTAAAATACCAAGAGCATCTGCAAAACCTGAGGAAGTCACCTATGCAGAGGTCAAGGTTTATCATCAGAGGCCCAACTTAGAAACAATGTTTAGTGTTTGAATGTTCTACATAACAGATTTGCTGCAAAAGTTGTGGTTTTACAAAAAAACAGCCTGTTTACTCCTTATTTTTATCGTCTGCAGCTCTGTGGTCGTACTGCACACGCTTTTTGCAAACTCACTAAAACTAAATGATAACATCAGCACTTCAGCATGCCTGTAGCTTGTGGTTGTTGCCAAAAATGCTGTCCATTTTTTTGTTGTTGTTTTAATTTATGTATTTATTTCTTTAAATTTACATTTTTTAACGAAAAATGAAGAAGAAAACGCAAGAAACTGAGTTTGTGAGCTTGTGACTCGGCTTTTTTTCATAATTGTGGGCTAAAATGTGACTTGCTGAAATGTAGGTTACCTATCTGTTCATGTCCCTTGACATGTTCATGTTTTATCACATGACAAATCAAACTTCAAATATTGAATAGGGATTTAATGTGATAGAGAAACACATAGTAACACATTTAGAAGTGGAAGGAAAATCATGTCTCTTTTACCAATTTAAAAAGTGGTTTAAAAACTATATTCAGCCCCTTTAACTCTGGTAGCTGAGAATGAAATCCAGGTTAAACACTAAAAGACAGGGACAAACATATGATCACTAGATGGAGAAGTTGATGGCAGCAGCAGGTCGGCTGATGCTGTCACAGCTAAACACAACCCAAACTTTACCACATTGTGGAAGACGTGTGGAAGAAGTTTATTTTTAGTTTAGTTTTGGACAACATGCAAAATGCTTCTCACAAGTAAAACTCTGACAAATATGGTGAACATCTAAACGTAACCACCTTTACTGCGATTCCACTAAATAGTGGATAGTTGAACCTAATATATAATACTGGAACATGTTAGTGACTGATTCTACAAGGTATTGATTCAACATGGTGAGATATTACACTGCACTAAAATTGCATATTTCATGATTAACTTTTATTTCAAACCATTGTAGCTCTCACTGTTAAAAGTGATCAACACTTCACTGATCTGCGGCTTATTATCTAGGATTACCAGCTGAGACAGTGAGCTTCAGCCTTCAAACCGGTTGCTCATCAGTTTAACTAAACAAATATAAAACTGTAAGAAAGATACCTGCTTGAATAACAAAACTGTCTGCATGATTGCATCACCCGCCAGGTTCTACAGAGATGTTGACAGCAAATTTGCAATGCAAACAAGTATTTTCTCCAGCATGACATTGTGGCAGGTTACAGGAAGTTCATGTTCCTCATTTACTGTCTGTTAGCGCAATAGGATGAGAAAAGCTGCAAAAAAGAAGAAAATTGTGCCATTAATGGAGAAGTGAACTTGCACATTAAAAGCTATAGTGACTGTTGGCCAAAACTAAAAGTGTTAGATAAGAAGTGAGGTGAGAATTACCGATCACAATTTGCACCGACATTGTTTTAAACCAATGCGTCTCGGTTATATTTCAGTGGCGCTCCTGCTTTGTCTTAACATCAATGCTGCCTGCAGGTGTTGCAGCCTGAGAATGCCTTGTGTGAAAGAAATGTGAGAAAGTTCGGTTTTCAGGCCTGCAGTAGTTCTGAAGTTCTGTTTGGTGATGGTACGCTTTACCAGTCACCCTCATCTGGTCTTTACAGTCAGCGCTTCCTGACAATGTGAGACTGTGGGTGTGAAACGGTGAACGCCAACGTATGCATGTCTGATGATCCAGCCCTCGCTCTGAGGTGTTGGAACAAAAGTCTGTTTTATTTTTTTTTTCTTTTTGTTAGGTTATGTACTTCTGTTTATTCTCACCGTTGTTTAGAAAGGGAAATTTGCTTTACCTGTAACTTTATTTCAGCTCTGACTGAACGGGAACTGCACTGTAGTTCCGTAAACTCTGTAAATATATGTTAAGATTGATTGTTATTTCAAAATAAATGTGCTCACTTTTATAGAGCTAATCTTTTGGTTTCTGTTACCCTTAAGAGTTATATTGTGACAGGAAGTATGGGGAAGATAAGAAAGGTGCGCTTTGAATGGAGTTCAATAGAAAAGTCTTTCCTTTCTCAGACTAAGACATAAAAAAAGCTCATACTCAAAGTAAAAGTCACTGCTGTATTTCTAAATATAAACCAAAAAAGAACATCTATAAACAACTCCTAAAACCTTTTAAAATTTAATTGATTATTGCATGATGTCTTTTCCCTTAGCCACACCGTAAACGTATTTGATTATGAACATATATGCACACTCAAAAACCTCTTTGTTTAGTTATACTTGTTCAATTTCTTGCTGATACAAACTGTGAATCATCCAATCACATGGCAGCAGCTTGATGTGGTTAGGAAGAAAATATCCAGTTAGTGGTAATTACTAGAATACAAATGTTTTCTCAACGTTAGACTGCACAATAACAGATTATAGTGATCTGGCCTGGTCAGATTAGTATTGATCTTTGCAACAACATTCATATAAACTCACTTAGAAGCATCTGAGCATTTTAATGCCACAGCCCACCTGATCATGCACATCCCTTTAAGACGACTGGCGACTCCCAGCAGGTCACTGCAAAGTTCAAATAAACTAAAACCTATTTCTTGAACACAAAAATATTTTGTATTTTGTAATCCAACAGCCCCATAATCTCAACATCTCAGTTTAATAGGGCTCCTTTGAATTGGGGTGGAATGAAAGATTTCCATCATGAATATTCAGCCAATGATTTGCAGCAAATGTGTGATGCTATTGTGGTGATGTGGCCCAAAGTCTCTGATGAATGTTTCCAACATGTTGTGGAATCTATGCTGTGATGAATGAAGGCAGTTCATAAGGCAAAAGTGGGTCAAGTTTCTACTGGCAAGATTTCTTAACATGACCAATGAGTGTAAAAACGCTTCATGAATTATCTGTGAAGCATTGTAGCACCAGAGAATGAGCAAAACTAATTTATTGAAAAATCATTATTAGAAACCTATTGTTAATGTAATCTTATTAATTTTCATGCTATTGGCCTTGGAGCTAATTCTGTCTCTACTTCCAATGAGCTGCAGAACTGATTGTTTTTAACCAAAGATTAAATCAAAACACTAAATAACTGCAGAAAATCATTATGGTCATATTTTTAGATGTTTTACTGACAGTTGAACAGTTGACTTTTTTTCCCTTTGCAGTCATACTGATCTTGTTGCAAACAGCACAGACATGTGGGATATTTGCCGTTTCCGCCTTTTAGAAAACTAAAGGAAATGAGCTCCTGTAATTGAGAAATCAAGAGACGAGGAAGCAACACCCTGATGAAGGCGAGATAACAGAACATTAGTGGGTGTAGAAGTCACATACCAAGTGATCACATGAAGCTTCACCACATCTGGATATCTGTTTGCCTTTATGTGACTTAGAAATATTTACTTAAAAAGAAAACATTTCAAAAGTTATAAACATTTTACAAGAAAGCCTGAGCAGATATACTCTTAATCTTTTTTTTTTTTAAAGCACATTGTTTTGCTGCCGTGCAAAACATCCTACTCTGAGTTTGCCAGGTTGCAAATCTTTTCAAGTCAAATGGAAATTTATTATCAGGTAAAAATCTGCTACACTTTGCTTTCCAAACCTCAGCGTGGGTAATGCTTTCCACAAACAGGTGTAATCATGATGTTGGAGTTTAGCAATTAATCATCAATGATGCATTTCTAGCCACAGTAATAATTAATGCATGAAAGACATTTAAAACACAGCCTTTTATCAGTTAAGACAATACTGAATGATTAACCAGCAAACATTAATCTGTCTGTTTAAACTTCATACAACTGTTACCTGGAATCTTTAAGGGACAGAGACAATGAAAAAACTCAGATTAACGTTCTAGTAGAGGCTCTGTGGTCAACTGGAAGAAACTTCGGTGACACTTTGATGGGTTGTGAATAAGACAGTCACGACACCATCATAAACGTGACATAACACCTGTCATGAACACGAGTAAGCCTTCATGAGTATTCATGTGAATGGTTTTCACATTTTTACTTTGTTAAACTAGTGATGTAGACGTGAACAGAGCATCAGCATTATCATCATTTGGTCACCTGAGGTCGCTGTTGCACTGAGGTTATTTACTGCCAGATAATGACTGTTATTACTGAGTATTACTACTCAATGTTTGTGCACATTTTTAGATTGAGAGAATGCATCTAGTTTCACTATGACAATGAGGTTTTGTCAAGTCAAATCTAGAGAGGAATGTGAAATTTTTCAGTCCGTAAATGACTTTTATCTTCTGTGCCAGTTCAGTTTCCTGAAGGTTTTTCCGTTTCATTAATTAGTCACATGCAGATTATAACTGATTTTATGAAAATCACGAGGTTTCTTTCCATCCAGTGTTGTGTTTATTTTTCACAGACATCTTGCATTGATGAGGTGAGAGTCATCAGAGGATGGAAACGATTCTCCAGACCATTCCAAAGATTCTCGATGGGGTTAATGTCTGAACTCTCTGGTGGCTGATCATGATGTCTCATTCTTGGCATTGTCATCCTAGAACATCATCAGGGAAGAAACAATCTATTGTCACCCAGTACATTCTGGTAGTAATCAGACCTCATAATGTTGGTGAATCTAAACCTGACCAGCTCCAACAACTCCAGATCGTAGTGCTGCCCCTCAGTTTGCTACATTACACACCAGACATGATGGGTGCGTCACTTCATCTGCCTCTCTTCTTGCCCCAACGGGCCCATCACTCTGGAAGAAGGTAAATTTGAATGCATCAGATCACATGACCTTCTTATGTGACTCAGTCAAATCTAAATGCTCCTTTACAAATTTAAGCTCCTTTATCTGGTTAACCTCACTGATTCATGGTTTTCTTATGGCTACACATCTGTTCAGTCCCAATCCCTTCAGGTCCAGTCTCTTAGTTATACTATCCTGGTCACTGCCTTCATAACCAATTCCACTCAATTCTTATCTCCCTTCAGTGCTTGTCTGGGATTTGTCCCGGTGAGTTTGGTTTCTTCGGCTAAATTTCTAATTTGCAAATCAGTAAAAAAAAAAGGAGATATTAACGATGATGTTGATTTTCTGCGCCGTTGTGGAATTGCACCGTAGGGCTGTTGTTTGGAATGACGGCAGAGGAAGCGAACGAAGCCCTTCAGTCCGTGTTGGCAGAGCAAGATGAATCCATAAAATATTTTATTGCTGGCAAGGATGTCAAGGCATCAGCTGGAGCTAAGCAACTTGTTGCAAGCTGAAAGACAGTTGCCTACGCAGGAACTATCCAGTCGAAAGGTTATTTGCTCCGTTTTATTCAGGTGGCACATCGGGTGTTTTGGGGCCAGGTATGGTAGTCTTAAAAACCAACATATATTACTGCATAAATAGAAAGTAGAAGGAATGGCTCATGCTTTTCAATACTATTTTTACAAATAAAGACCCAGAAAGCATAGCACACATACTATATGTATAGCTGTTTACATATGAATGTCTGTATGAGTGTAAAGTGCAGGGATGATTTAATTTAATGTCTCTCAAACACAGAGGAATTTAGGTGGAAAGGTTTATAGTTTCAGCAGAACTAGTGTGATATTTACAAGATGTTCTTTAAGCTTTGGGTTCGCTTTGAGACAAGTTTGTTTCCATACTACATGTTTCATTTTTGAAAAAAGGAAGCAAAAGCATCTTTATTGGAAATGTGAGTATAAATTATTCAGCTTTAACAGTATAGTTCAGTATAGTAGGATTTCTATAGCTTCTTCTGTGTATTCCCTGCTGCAACCTAGAAAAAGAGACAGTGATTGCAGGTCTTTGGAAAACTCTCTGCTGGCATTGATTTCTCCTAGATCGTGTGCACTGGTCTGCACCATCCTTGATGAATTTTACCCTGACTGCAAAAGTAACACATGCCCATGATTGTTTGATGTTACAATCATGTTTATGGGTGTTGCTGCCTAAGATTTCTGTGGTTTCTGAGAGGCATTTCCTGAAGGTGTCATTTTTGTGGTTGTGAGACTGCTATGTCGGCACTACGCTGTCAAAACCTGGGTACAAAGTTTGTTTTTATCCATTTAACTGTCCTCTGTTCTAAGCTTTATTTTCATTGTAGATTATAGACAAAAAGAGCTTATGAGAATGACTATTAAGCTTTAATTTTATGTTATTTTCATTATGCTAGTTGAAAAAGACTCTTTCAGTCCTTTTACACATTGACTGTGGTTTTGTTTTGCAGAGAAATTCAAGTTTGAAATGAACTGGAGTTCCTTCAAGACTACAAAACACTATTTTGAGATACTTCAGCTTCACATTGTTTGCCATATTATTCCCAAAACACACCAAGTTATAGGTTGGAATCTGAAAAGGCCAAACATTTGGAATAGTTATGAAATGTTTTGGGTAAATACAACAACTTTCTCCCCAGCAGACTGTTTAACTGGAGAGCAGTGAACTATATTGTACTTTTTATTTATGTTTTATTCTGTAAGGTGTGTAGCTGCTTGCCTTTTCTCTCGTCACATTTACTTTTCTCAGTTTATTTCTTTGTCCTTATAGCTCCAGGGTTTTATTCTTTCATCCATTGGTTTATCCCTTTTTGTTTGCTGTAATAATGATTTTGTTTATTAATCTAGGCAGGACTTTACTTTGGAAAAGTATTCGCACCACTTGATCTTTTTTACGTTAAAATAAAAAATATTTTACAACGTTTACTTAGATGTTATGTGATAGTCCAGCACATTATAGTGCAGCATCGTCTGAAAGACAAGGAAAAACTGAACAGTGATGTGTTTTTGTACTCAGCCTGTCTGAGTCAATATTTTGTCAAATCCTCTCTGCAGTAGAAGCTGCTGATCTTTTGGTGCATCTACCAGCTTTCTAAATTAAGAAGTTAAAATGTTGTCCATTCTTTTTTCTTTTTTTTTAAGAAAATACGTCAAGCTTACCAAGATAGGGGATTAAAAGCAATTTTAAAGTCTTTCCAGAGATTCAGACTTTGACTCAGGTGAAAACTTGATTTAGTGACTTTAAGCTCTCGTAGGTCTGGTTGTACTCTTAGGATTGCTGAACTGGAAACTAAAAGGTGAACATTCGTCCTTCTCAGTCAGGCCTTTTTTTAGTCTTTCCACAGGAATGCCCTCTGTTTCACTCCATCCATCTTCCCAGAAAATTTGACCAGTTTCTCTGATGCTGCTAAAAAAAAACCAAGCATATAAATTTATTTAATTGGGATTTTATGTATCAGACCAGCACAAAGTAGTTCACACTGAAGCACGAAGTGGAAGAAAAATAGTGCATGGTTTTCATTTGTGTGTGTAAGTAATTTTTTCCAAGTTAAAGTCAAGTTTTAAGAATTTGAGGGACAAATTCAAGTCTCTAATCACTAAAATAAACATTTTCTCATCAAAACCATTACAGGATTCATTAGGATTTCAATCTTGTACCGTTTGTCACATTTGATAATTTGTTAATATTTCACCACTTATTAAATATTACCTTTTATTCCAAATCCTGCATCAAGTCTGCTTTATAATACTTTGAAAATAGATCAAATGCAAAAATGTTTTTGTGGAAATATAAAAATAAATGTATGCTCTAAGAAAAATAGAAATGATTAAAACCTGTTAGTCTTTATTGAATCAAAAGTGATTTTAGGTGTTTCATCTCAGTTTGTCACACAGCTTGTGAAAGGCTAGAAAACACAGCTTGTACTGTTTGGTTTAAAAAATAACTACATAAATAGATGTTTGTATAAATATGAAACAGGTGCAAAACGTGACGTAGTTTGTTCAGCAGATTTTACTAAGAGTGGTTGAAGATAGGTGGCAACTGCTTAGTATATTTTGGATAATGCAGCCATGTTCTAAAAGCAGAGGAAGGTTTTGTCTCTAATTTAGTTTAATTAAAGATTCATGTCCTGCTAACTGGAAAAGATGGGAGCTTCTGCAGTGACCACTTTGAGTCACAAAATGCTAAGTATTTGTCTTTTTCCTCATTACACTTAATTAGACTCCAGTGTTTTGTGTGCTGTACATGAGTAAAGACTGACTAGACTGGGACACATTTATATGCAATTATGTACACAGACAACATATTTAATTAACTTTGTGTTTCTCAATAGGCCCAGATTTTATCTAAATATCTATGTACTTACACAGCAAGCTCGTAACCTTGTATAATAAATTGGCAGGGAAATTGAAATAAGAAAAAATGTTAATGTTTCGTCATCAGCAGTTTGTGTGTCTGATTTAGTTTCATAAACTCCCTGCATGCTTTTTGAGGTAAAATCACAAGTTGTGGCACAATCTTTAAGCCTCAAACACACTGGACAGCAGCCAACAAACTAGCCAACAGCTAATCAGAGGTGAGACTTTTTTTCTGTCTAGAGCTTCCAAAAAAACAAAATCAGACTCTTACTGTGGTTGCAGTCTGTCTGTCGCTTTCATGAATGTATGAAATTTGCACATCTAATGTCTGACTGTTCTGCATATTTATTGCAAAGTTGCTCAACCTTGGCAAAGAAAACCTCTGATAGGTTTTCTGATAGTTCTGCTCAATTGGTGATAAGAATAATGTCCTGCTAATCAGGGCGTCGTATGCTTTTCTGTTTGTTTTGATTACACCTGCCTGGTGGTAATGTAAACAATCTTTTCTGATTACTTTTATGAGCAATATACAGAAATTAATTTTCCAGCTGAAAAGCAAAGACATGACAGCTGGACTGCTTTAATATTTTTTTAATTAAAGAACTCTGTGTTTCTTTTATAGATTTGAACAACAGGGAAATCTCTCTGAAGAACATCATGACAGTCAAACATCTTCCCTCTTCAATCCGTCATCCACAATCACACAGCAGAGCCTCAAGTTTTTCAATAGGAATAATAACAATTTAATCAGAATATTTATCACTTTTAATAATCCATTTAGCACTAGTATAGAAATATGAAAAAACTACTAAAGAAAAAGAACATAAAAGTAAACAAATGTGATTTTTTTTTTGTTTGTTCGTTCAGTGGAGTAATCGCCTCTTTTTGTTCAATTTGTAATCCCTCCCTTCCCTTTGGGATCCATACCAGCAACCTTTCCCCCCCTTACACTGCCGCTCTAAAATACTGCCAGCTGATGATTTAAAGCTGTCAGTAACCAGCTGAATGGTTCTATAGTTTGTTGAAAACAGACATTAAAGTAAATCTAGGAATGAAGTTGCAAACATGAGGAACAGCCAGTGCGGTTTTACAATTCAGACAACAAAGAGAGGTGAGATACAGACACCGTGGATGAAAGAGTTTTTGTTTGTGCGTGTTCACTGAGGCGACTTGAGGAAGCGCTTTAGCTCAGGCTGCCTTGTCAGCATTCAGGACACAAAAGCAGAAGTAAACACAGATAAAGAGAGAAACATCGAAGCCGGCCCGCTTCTGCTGACACCGATCATTCAGAGAAACGGCGTAACGTGAGCAAACAATGTTATCACTCGTTATCTGCAGCACAAAGGTGTCAGCGAATCAGCAAAATGAATAATTTGCAATGCTGCATTTTTCAGGAGGATTCCTAAAGGGTGGACTGGTGGTTCTGGCAGATCATCTCAACCTCTGTTTCCCGCTTTTAGAGATTCAGTGTAAACACAGATGTACAACTATCACCTTCAACAGCCTCGGGAGTCGTGAAAAGCCTGAAGGCTTTCGCTGTTTGAACAGCTAACTGCCTCAGATCTCCTTTGTTTCAGGAGTGTTGAAACAAAGGCTTGATCTCTCTCTGGGCTCTTCACCTGTCCATATCCTGCATATTGATGTTTCCGAGCAAAGCGGCGAAACAGCTGCCTCCTAGAGCTGAGGGTGAAGTGTTCTCTATATTCTAGGCCCTTAAAATAATTGAAAACCCCACAGAGAGAACAGCAGGAGGACCGGAAAATACTTTAGTCTCCATTACAATGTTGCATCATTGTTGGTTGAACACAAACAAAGACTTTTAGAAGTAGTTTGACTTTACAGGACTTCATACGAGCATTTAAACGGTGAGTCACAGGAAGGAAGGAACAGGTAGCAGGTTTCATAACCGTTAGATCATCCGCTTTAGAGGACACTAAAAATAGAGGGTCGTAAAACGGAAGTGACAAGAGGTTACATGTTTATCAGGGTGTTATTTATTTGTGATTAAGTACATGAGGTTAATTTTAAATTTACGCTTAATTAGAGAAAAAATATCCGGAGCAACAGAGGTGGTCTAACATAGAAGAAGTACGTTTTAATTCATGTCGGCTCGAAAACAGATTTGTACCCCAGATTTTTTTCTGTTTTTTTTTTTTTACCTGCATAAGATTAGCAAACAAATCTTAAGATCAGAAATTTAAAAAGACCCCATCAGTTGTCAAGTAATGATTTAATTTATGAAGAGAAAAAAGTCTATTCCACCCAAGCCGGCCTTGTGTGAAAAAATAATTGCTCACCTTGTTAAATCATGAGTTATCCACATTTTTAGACAGCTGAGTACTGCGTCATAAGGCACACCTAGGTTTTAAATAGAACCTGTCAAAAATGAAGCAGGCTAAAAGTTTTTAAAAAGCAAGACTTTATGCCTCGGTTTAAAGAAACGAAAACAAAGTCACCGACATCAGTCTGGTCAAAAATCAGTTTCTAAGAATTTGAGACTCCTGTGAACTAAAGTTGAGAACCTCTTTTTAAAATGGAGAAAACATTGAACAGCGGTTAACCTTTCTAAGAGTGATAGGTCAACCAAGATTACTCCAAGAACACATCAATGAGACATCAGAAACGATCCAGAATAACATCAAACACTCTGCAGACCTCACTTGCCTTAGGTCAGTGGATGAATCGACAACAAGAAAGAAACAGTCTCCTACAGACTTGAGGTCGTCCTTTCAAAAGCCAGCAGTAATTTGCAAACATTTTCCAGGACACGATCCTTTTTGCACCTACAATGAAGTATGCTGCTTCACCTCTAAGCGCACCACATGTAAAGTTTAATAGCAGGAAAAAACTAATCTTTCAATATTTTCAGTGACGTGCGGTCAGGGGAGGCAGGTGAGGCAGTGCCTCACCAGCCATCATGGAAAGAAAGAAAATATATAATCATAAAGTAATTTAAATTGTTATATTCATCCGGTGGTTTGTACTAAAAAATATTTATTTTTCATGTAGCTTCACCAATTTCGATTTTTATTTGTTCAAAATCGCTGAATTTTCTTATTTTCCCATTCAAATGCTTGGAAGCGATGCCGGTGAGGCAGCAGCGAGCTCTGCCTCACCTTGGATTGCGCAACCCCTGGCTCTGCGCTGGCTGCTAAGCGGAGAGAGCATGTTGCTGTACGGCGTCAATAAAATGGTTTAAACAAATTTAATATGTGAACTTATTTCCAATAATTTAGCTTATGTATATAATGTACAGTGCTTTTTGTCACCAACTGTGTTTGTGTAACGTGTTTCGTGTAATGAGCGATTATAAACGGCAGAGAACAGGTTCGAGGTGAGGCAGGCAGTTCTCTTGCCTCATGGCAGGGGGCGCTCAAGATCCCAGACGTTCGTCTTGTTCACTCCTCAACTGCCGAGTAAGTGACAGCGAGCTAGGCTAAACGATTCGGGAAGCAAGTCAAGTGCAGCCATAGATTATAATAGAGATAGTGATTTTTTTTCCTCTCGCTTATCCCGACTTTCGACATGGATGACTACATTACAACACTAAAAAAGTTTTCTCAAGTGGACTTTCAATCGAAGCAGGTAAGACAGTAATAACATTTATTTTGTTTTGTTTTTTAAGGAAATGTGTGTTTTGTGAGCTACAGTTTGTATGTGTAAGGATGCAGAAGTGAAACATAACCTGTAAACTGCTGTCAATCTATGCATCTATTTGCAAATCTGATTCTGATGACGTCAGTGCCTCACCAGCTATGAACCTCACCGCACGTCACTGAATATTTTCTTTTGATAAAAATTGACTGTTGGCTGAAAAATGTATATCTTTGCTACAGGAACAAGACTGAAGATGTCATAATCATATATTTACATTATGATTTATGTAAGTTCATCATGAAACTTACATTTGTGTATTGTTGTTTTACTTAGTGTCACATTTAAACTTTGACCACCTGCTTCTTTAGAAAGTCTCTGCTTGTATCTTTGTCTTGCAGCCTCATAACTCATAAATGTAGCAAAATTAACTCAAGAAATTATGAAGAATTGTGTATTATAACCCATGCTCAAAGAAATTAGACTTCTTTAATTAGAAATTACTTTATTGGTAAGTATAATGTTTGTATGTGTATCTGTAGCATCAGTATTCTAGAAAATATAGTAAGAAGGATTTTTTTTTACCTGTTTTATGTCTGGTTTTCTGGTGAAGTTTTTGACAAACGTCAGTTAAATTTTGAATTAATGCAATTAAATGCAAATAAAATCTGGAGAACCTGAAAGAAAAAAGAAAAATGCTGAAATTGCCATTTTTAAGGTTAACAGGCGCAAACTTTGGTCTTTTAATCATCCAGACATTAATTTCCATCAGATCCTCCATCATTTGGCGACAATCGATGTAAATCTATGTTAATGTTTATGGCGCATACAGATTTGACCTAAAACTGATCTTAGCCATTTGCAATTTTAATGCAAAAAAAGTTTAGATGACTAAGCAGCTCAAACTTTTCTTCACGTTTCACACAAAAAACTACAAGAGGAACCTAAAACAGCTGTGAGCTGCAGCTTTTAGCAGATGTTACTAAAGTGAAGGTAGTCACATATTAAAGAGAACAACTTTCAGGAGCAGAACAAATCTGCTGGAAAAGAAAAAGCATTTAAGTGACTCTGAATACAGTCATGTATTAAAAATAGATCCTTTTGAGTTAAGTTTAAAACAAAATCACTCTAGTATAAGTGTTTCTTAAGCAGAAACAAACACAAACTGATATCTTTTTAAATATATATATAGTTTTACAGATATCTGGTGTAAATAAGGTTGAAATGAGTTCTTGACAACTCATTAGCAGTGACCTTCAATGTGTAGTAATTTAAGTGAAAGGAGAATAAGATAAAAACCCACCAGTGCATTCCCTTTAAGGACCCTGCCTATATATAGATCAACCACAACATTAAAGTCAAATGGATAAAGTAAATAACATTGATCACCTCATTATAGTGCAAGGTTCTGCTGGGAAATGTTTCGTCCCGTTCATGGAGATGGGACATTGACACACACACTCCTGCAGACAAAGCATTGTCCCTGCTGGATGTCGCCCCTCTAACACACTCCGATAGCTCAAAGAGACGAAGAAAGCGTTTCCTCAGCAGGCTGCAGACTTTCAGGATGAAAAAGACAGATTCATGAAAGCTCGATTTTAACACAGAAAACCCAAAACACCTGCAGCCAGCTGGGTCCTGTGGACAGTCAGCTGGATCAGGAATGTTCTGGCATCTGGAGACAACAACAGAAAGATTATCATGATGTTTTTACTCATTTTAACTTAGTCATAATCGCACACTGACAAATTAAAAAAAATCCAACCTTTAAAATTTTCTCCAACCCTCTTTTAACCACTAACACCTGGGAGAGTTGGTTGGCTAATACATCAATCTTAGCACCATCATACAGCCTAGAGGCAGCTAAAAAAAGGGTATTAATTTATTATTATTATAAGAAAGGCTCGAGTTACTTTTAACCACCTATCTGTGGTTCACTATTCACCTGTTTGTGATTTTTTTCTATGGAATCTGAATCCAAATTATTTGTGGAAAAATGTTCCAAATCATACATTTTGTAGAGCATATATTAAAAATATTTGAAAGAAGATACAGATTGGGATATATTTGTGTAATGCTACATGACATGCTATTGGCTGGCTAATTAGCCAATCCAGGAATGCCGTTTACTTTCCTTGGCGCCTTCAAGAGCGGAGATGAGGAAGACTCTGGATGTTAGCTTCTCTGGTAGAGTTAAGAGGATTTCCACTGTATAATAATTAGGGTTTATTTGGTGTTTGAACTATTAAAATAGGCCGTTTCAACCATTTTGGACGTGGGTCAAAGGTATTTGCAGATTTCAGCCCGGTAGCGGTCCCTAATCCCAACGAGAACCGGTCCATCATATTGTATGCCATTAAAACATTTCTTCCTTAGCCCAGGTGTTTTCCCCCTAACTCAGAACTCAAATTAAAGGTTGGATTTTTTTTTTTCTTTAAATCAGTGGGATTTCCCATTGCAATAAAATGTTAATTTCATTTGATTGCTTTTGACTCATCTTTACCAGGGTTATGACTAAATTTAGCAGAGATTTTAAACTGCTTTTATTGACGTTTGAGACCGCTAACACAAATTAATATTTAGAGATATGTTCAAAATCATTAGCAAGTTTCCTGAATGAGTCCCTTCGCCACAGAGGGGACTAATTAGGCGATCAAAAGCTTGAAACACTATTGACGCGCCTGAGTTGAGCCCATCCCTCTGGCAGGAGTTACTACTGTGGACGGCCAAGTTAGTGTGTTGAACAGTAAGCAGTGCTGCAGCCTGCTGGCACGTTAACAAGGCCCTTAAAAGATGCCCAGAATTAATAGATCAGGACAGTCGTAATGATGGAAGAAGTTGAAGGACACATTTCTCATTTTAAGAGTGTCAGTTTTACTCCACGGCTCTTTCCATCTTTTTATTTCTCTGCGCCGTTTCCCTGCGTCGCCTCGTCCGTCTCGTCTACGCTGTTAAAACAAAGGCAAGAAAAAGTAAAGGTTTGGCGAATGTTACTCAGGATAACGAGGGAGATTAATTTCACACTTCAAAGCTCTCTCTTCACTTTTTGGAGCCGTCTGATTATCTAACATCTGTAGAAGGGTTTTGATGTTGAACACATGGTTCATTTAGAGCAGTTAGGGACAGACTTACAAGACGCACACGAATTACACACACACCGCAAAGAAAGGGAGACACACACTTTTCTGTGCCAGTGTTTGCAGCACAGTGGTTTTAAAAAAAAGTGCGCACACTCCTAGTTAAATTCTAAGATTTTAAAAATTTAGATAATGATGAATAATTTTCAAATATCCTCCCACCAACTGTAATGTGACATACAATACATCCTGTTCAAATTAACTGAAAACAAAACAGCTCTGCTAGGTTGGAAAAAACAGGTGCAATAATCATGTTGCATTAGTGTTTGCACTAAGGTAATCTATTGTTTTGAGATACCATTTGACTGAACTTCAGCAGCCAGTTTTCTTTGGTGGGAATCTATTAGCATCTCACATCTTTACCCAAAGATGCTGAAAGATTCTCCAAATCTGCCCTCTGCAGTAACCTTACAAAACAACTCAGATTTAGTTCTCTATTCTCATCTGGCCAACACAGAACTTTGCACATTATCTTTAGCTTATAGGTTTTGAGTCAGGGCATACCAATATTTGAAATTGTCTATAATTTAATTGACGTGGACAAAAACCTGAGCTCCATTTGAGGAAATTTAGCCACAGAAGACAAATGGGGGAGCAAAATGTTTGCTTGAGTTCTCATCTTAAATATTAGTATTAGATTATAAGTGTGCAGTTGAGGCAGCCAGGTTAGTGTCACCTATTTAATCTTTTAGATTTGTTTACATTTCAGTAAAACGTCATGGGATAAATGTCACATTATGGATGGTGAAAGTTTGAAAACGACTCATCGTGGTTTAAATTTTAATATTCTGAAAAACAGTTTTAACAGGAAGTGTGTAAACTATGTAGCTTTTAGCCACTGTGTGTCGCCTTAAATGGTTTCATCAGACTTTCACAGCATCATCCAAAGAGCAGCTTCAGAGCTGAGGGAGGGACACAAAAATGTTAGAAAAATTAGCCGTTGTCAATTCACTTAGAAGGTTACAGTCCACCGAAATGTTACACATAGTCTGTATTTATTCCCACTTAGAACAATGGTAACAAAACAAAGACAACAAAAGAAAAAAACAGTAAATAATTCTCTGGAAGTCTTTTTTTGTTGCCGTTTTTAAGCCTCCAGTTTGGCTTCAGTTTTACCAAAAGGGCGAGTTAGCCTCCGGCAGAGTCTCTGGAAAAGAAACCCAGAACTTCGTAGTCTGAAGGAGAAGCAAAAGGAGAGAAAATCATCCTTCAGGAAAATGCAGCTCCTCTCAGATTTGTCCAAAATTTTCCTTCAGAGCCAAAAACAGCAGCCTAATATTTGACCATCACAGTCGGTTCTGTATCTGTCCGCCTCAGGGTGAACTGGAGAAACTTACAGTTTGTGTTTCTCCACCTCCTCACGCGTTCCTCTGAGTCTCTCACCCACCCAGCGCTCCTACACTCCCTCTTGGTCTCCCAGCAGGTCCGTGTTGTTGCTGCTCTGTGGGGGAGCGGGGATGCGGCGAGGTGACGGAGGCGGAGGGCTGTGGCGCTGCTGCCGCCTCGGACTGGTCCCCCCTCCACCCTCACTGTCTGTGTTGGATGAGGACGGAGGTGGGGGTGGAGGTAGCCTCGGCAGCGGGGCAGAGGAGGGCGGTATTCTTGTGGACGCTGACCCCAAACAGCTACCGGACCTCAGGCTCTGGATCCTTCTGCACTCCTGGCAGATCCTCACGTGGCTGCAGCTGCGGGCGGGCAGCATCACAGGCGTGGGAGCCGGCGGAGGCGGGGTGGTGTTTGCTCCGAGCGGATCATCTAGGATCCTTTGGGGCCCAGGGCCCAGATCGGGCAGTCCTGTCCCTCCCGCCCCACCGGTCAGGGGGCCGGCGCCGCTGTACAGCTTCCCGTTGCTGAGCCGCATCTCCCGGACCAGGCGCAGCGGCCGGGGGGCTCCGAGCGCGATGCGGGTCGGGTGACGCAGGGCCGCCGAGCTGCCCAGGGGTCGTCTGCGGCGCATGCGGGAGCTCTTCTTACAAGAGACGGCGTTTCTGAACTCGGTGATCATCTCTTGACAAACAGACACCTGGTGGAGAAACGGAAGGGAGGAGGAAAGAAGGAAAGAAGGGAAGAAGGGAAGGGAGCAAAGGAAGGGGAAGTGCCACAGACACAAAGTAGGCAGGCAGCACAACAGGACAGTGGTAAGGCAATACAGAAATAAAGCAGAAGAAAAACAATAATATTTAAAGGAGAAAAAAAAATAGCTCAAAAAGAAGGAGGCAGCACCAAAGCAGAAAAACACACAGTGGGTGTAGCAAACAGAGGAGTTGCAGGTGAGGCGAAATCACACATCAACAAATGGAGAGACGTTTTAAAACAGGAACAAAGAGGCGATGGGGAGGATGTGGAGACGGACAGAGATGGGAGGATAGCAAAGAGAGTTATTACAATCTAAACACGCAGAACACCAAAATGTTCTGTAGAATATGAACACTTCATTATGAAACGATGAACAAACAGGCAGCCTGCAAACTCAGGTGGACATAAACAAATCTCACAAGGACAGACACTGTTCCCATCCACAAATCTCTTTCATCCTTCAAACATCACGACTGCTGTTATTTGAACACATGACAAACTAAATGTATTTACATACAGCTTCATCTCTGTAACTTAGTAGATCATTTACAAGTCTATTTATTCCAGCAATCCAATTCAAAAAGCGAAACATAGATTAGTTAAACAATGAACTTTCTTCTAACGGGAGATGCAGATATGATCAAGATTAAACACTAGTGATGTTTTTGAAGAATTTATTTTTCTTAATTCTGATCTTAAGTAACTAATGTAAACCCCAGAGATCAAAAAAGAGGATTTTTTAAATATAATGTTATGGATGGTCATATTACATACAAAATCATGGAAAAAGCAGCCAAATTAACAAATGTTGGGCTGAGAGTCACAAGGGCTGAAGTCCCACAGCATCATTACTATTACCACAGCGAACAGTATCTGAGCCTATTAATGGAAAGCTAAGTGGAAGGAAAAAGCTTTACAGAAAAAAAGTATACAGGGATAACTCCAGCCTTGAGAGGATTGTGAGGCTAAGCCCATTGTAGTTTGTTGAGATTCACAAGGTGCAGATGGCAGCTGGAGCCAGAGCTTAAAAACCATCACACACATCCAAACCTGGGGCTTTAACTGTGTTATGCAGCTTGTCAATCACAAAGTCAGAAGCTTCTTACTTTGGCTAAATAGAAAAATTCAAACTGTTGCTCACTGGTCCAAAGTCTTCTTTACAGAATAAATTTAATTTTGCACTTCTTACTTGCAGTCAGTGGTGATTTGGGGAGAAGTGGCACCTGCTTGTGTTGCTCCAGTGTGTTTTATACAGTCTGAAGTCAGGAAGCAGAGCAACGTATGGACGCTCTGCAGATGAGCTTTATGAAAGTAATGCACCACCTACACTAGACTTAGAATAACTGCATGTTTATGTTTACTTTATTTCAAATTTTCACATAAGCATGCACAACTTAGCAGAAACGAGATAATTGTGAATTCAGTGCTAAGAAAAAAAAAATACTGGATGTAGAAAGCTTTGACTTTAAAAGTATTTATACAAGTTAACTGTACATGTTTCCAGGTCTATATTTAGAGTTGTAGAAGTACTGGAAACATGAGATCAGCAAGTTGGAAGAAGTTTGATGTTGGACTTTTCATCACCAGTGAGAGGAGACTCTGGAAGTGGACATGCTCAACAGAGGAAACACGTTTCTTATAAACAAACTTGGATGGTTTCTAACCAGCTTCCTGAGCCAACGCTCACTGCCACAGAGGGATGAGCCATCAGAGCTCACTCTGGCTGAAATGCTTGATACTTTACTTTGCAGTTACTAAGAATATATCTTGCACTGCTGAGTCTGTTCATGACAAATTGAGCTTTTAGAAGAGCCACAACCTGGAACATGTGAAGCTGCAGCTTCACCCAGCTGCTTAAACTCAATAAGCTAAATGTAGCCATAGCGACTGGAACAACAATAATTACTGTTTATGTCATTAGAAAACACTGAAAGTGCCTGAATTAAGGATTCGCTGAGAGAATGTTTTATGTTAGGGGTGTCCACAGTGTGGCCCCGGGGTCCACTTGTGGCCCTTGGAGTGATTTTGTGCGGCTCCCAACCGTAATTCAAAATTCTGTGTGTAGATGGAAAATTTTTATTTTTAAATCAGGGTAAAATTATAACAATTTTCTTACAATAGAAAACATAAAATACAAAGTATTTGTCTTTTTATAAATAGAACCACGTCTGTGTAGAGACTTTTTACTGAAAAGTTGCAGTGACTAAATCAAAGTTTATTTAATTTATAAAACTTGGCAAAACAACAGCGTTTTGAAAGAAAGTAACTCAAATCTTTTTCTTTTAACACAATAAATTTGTTCAATGAAGCCCAAAAGAAAAACTAGATTAAATTTATTTTAATTTTAAGTTTTGGATCCATAATAAACTACATTAATTTTCTACAAAAAACAACTTTATTGCTTGATTTCATTTAAACGTTTCCAATTTGCTAATTATTTTGACACTTCAGTTTTGGACCATTTGACAAAAAGTTTGGACTCCCATGTTTTATTCAGTACGTTACTAATAAAGAACATATTTTATTCCCCCTAACTAACTCCACATACTCTGATCGGGGGCAGCTCCACTGTGCAGCAGAGGTTGGCGGTAAGCTCTGCAATTACAGATGTTACACAACAGGTGCTTTGTGTAGGACTACCTCATAATTACACCCAATTATGAAAGTAAATAAATAAAAATATGCCTCTAGAAAAAAGCAGATGGTGTACACAAACATTTTCTCAAAGTCCCACAGTGTTTCCCGTCACTGATCTCTAGGTTTTCGTTTATTCAGTTGGAAAATAATGAACACTTGATGTCTCAATAAATGTTGGTCTGTTTTAATTTGCACAGCAACTTTTTGGATTTGTTTTCTTCACACAGCAGAGGGAAACCGACTGGTGGATCTGGCGTCACAATCTACACCTCATTAAATACCATGGTTACAGTGGACCGGATTTGCCAGAAAACCAGAATAATCAAAACCCCATAGAGAATCTATAGAGTGATATTAAGATCAGTCATCAGACCCAACAATGCAAATGAGCATATTTTGGTATCATAGGTTTTTTTTGTTGCTTTACGTTATTAAAATGGCTGAATTCACTCATCAGGATGTCATTCAGTGCTGCAGAGGCCTGGTAGTCATTTTTCATTCATGTTGTTGGAGAAGAGATGCATCTAAAAGTTGCAGGATAGCAGCTCTTGCGAATAGACATTTGATTTACATAATGTTAGAGAAACTTTCATATTTTCATAAAATGAAAAGCAATGATCAAAGTTAACGTCATAAATTCTTGACGTCTCTTTGTGTACGGAGAATTTATGAGCTATAAGAGTTTCACTTTCTGAGTTGAAATAATGAAATAAGCTTTGTTTTGACTATTATAAATTATTGTGATGCCCCTGTACTGTATACTCCATAGACAATTACTGTTTTCCAAAAAATATGAAAAGGTCATGTGCTCACATAAACAGAAACAGTACTCGTTCTTGGAGAACAGACACTGATGGCCGAATGAGAGGGGGGTGCGCGTGTTTCAGAGAGATAGAAGAAGACGCACAGTGAGATGGGTGAGAAGTAATCCAATAATGGAAACGAAGAATACCAGCATACATGTGAGGCATGTAAAAGAAGATACATCATGACATTTAATGCCAGGGAAAAAAAGATCACTCTACTTGTTTAAGCAAGCAAATATTGGCATTTCTCAATATTGCTTATCCGATTTATTAGTTTTAGCTCACAAACACTTGCTGCCACACTGTTAAATACCAAATACTCAAAGGGCACATCGACACAAACACAGGCAAGACCATGCTGCATATTTTCTCTGCTTGTATTATTTTCAGTCCAGAGTTGCACACTTGTACATTCCTTCCATAATTATCGGCTCACAACACTGAAATGCTAGAGAGCACACACAAAGACGAACAAACAAAAACAGAAGCGGAAATATAAAGTCTGGCCACATCTTGCACACAACACGACACACACACACACACACAAACAGAAAACGTAATCAAAAGGGCTGGCAGGATGCCATGGGAACCTACTGGGGTGTGTCTGTGGGGCCGGCGAGGGCAGGTATGGGGGCATACCTCATCAGTCTCTGCCGAGCGGCGCGTCGACCACACAAACTCCATAATAGCCACAAACACGGCGATGATGAGGCCGCAGATCAGCACCACGAAGATGCCCCCAATGTTTTCCATGCCCAGACCTGAAGCGGGCCACAGGAAACGCATCGTGTTCAGATTTCAGGCTTTCCGTTTAATTCCTTTTCCTTTAGAGCAATTGTGTCCGTTATTGAGGTGTTTTTCACTTTGAGTCTGCAGAGGTCAGCTTTGTTTATTCCAGAAAGCTACTTTTCTCCAACTGACTAACGGTCTGCATAAATAAACACTTATTTAGTTTTCAGACCAATGCTGTACTCTGTGAACGCTGGACTAAAAAAAAAAAGGTTTCACATCCTAACAGTTGTTTATTTAATCATATTGTCCCTTAAATTCAACATTTTAATGGAATAATTATTAATAAAATGGTTTTCAGAAAATCAAACCTCAAATAATTAATTGATAGTCAGGGTCACCGTCAAGCTTTTTGTTTTCAGTATAAAAGACAACAGCAGCACTTACTCTGTTGTTTTCAAGGATGTATCTGGACTAACCTTTGCTTTCAACACAGCAAAGTTAGTCATAATTCACATTTTATTTAAAATTGGAAAACAGTAACATGTTTTTTATGAATTATGCTGAGGGGTAGTACGGAGTAGTAATAATTATGCACAAATTAATTTGTAACAAATTAGTTTGTTAAAACTTGCAGTTTTAACAAACTTTAAATTGCAAAACAAACTTTAGATTTATTTGGTTCTGCTCCCCCACCCAAAACACTCTTACAAAATATGACAGACTGATGTGACCCTTTAATTAACAAAAACTCCTCAAATCTATTTTCTTTTATCATTTATAGGAGTCACATAATTAAGAGATTCACTGTTAGACTATTTGAGACGACATGTTAGCAACATCTCTAGTCACTCCAAGCCAACCAAATCCAACAGGAACTTCTAACTTCAGCAAATCTATATAAAAATGTAATATACAAAATTTATTTTAATCAAAAGATACTTTGCAAGTACTTGCAAATGGACCAGGCAGACGGTCAGGAGTTGAAGAGAAAAACTAAAATAGATGTGTGCAAAAGTGGTGGCATCCGCTTTTCAGGGTCTGATTGGTGCATTTCCAAGCTTTTCGCTCAGACACATACCTGAAGAATATTTCACAAACTGATTTATGAAAGAAAGTTTTTTGTTTTTAACAGATTATACAATTATTGTCATAAAAAGAAAACAGTTTCATAATCTGCTGTTTTTGCTTTCATAACCTCAACACATAATAACAGACAATCTGCAGGAGGGGGAATGAGTCTGACAGAAAATGCTGTCATCTTGCGTTACACAACATGTGCAAACATATTTTTGGAGCTTGACCCACACTTGGCACCAAAACTCTAGATTTCCGAGCCCCTGCAGCTTCACTCATCAGCATTGTTCCTACAAGATACGTCGGCAAGTCTTACTTGTCTCAACTTTGTATAAAAGCTTTTATGTGAGCAGATACTTGTATCCTATTTTTAACAAACAGATACGTGTAAAAGATTAAAAAAATTTACACTGGCTGGGACTTTAAACACAAACAGTTTAGATTAGTCTGCTGTCCCTTTATAGCGACATCAGGACAGACATCAGCCATTAGCTGCAGTCTAGCAGAGAGTGAGGAAGCTATTAGTGGGGACATTAGAGAGAATGAGGCAGCAGAGAAGAAAGGCAGCTCACCCTTGGCACGGTGGTCCTCCTCTTTGGGACACTGGCCTCCGTCCCACCACCCCCTCTTCAGGATCTCCAGCCTATTATTCTCATGGAGCTGGAGGATGGCCTGTGTGATATCTTCTCTGAATGGAGATCCTGGCAGGAGACAAGGAGGCAAGATAAGAGCCAGCCCTGGAAAGGTGCAGCACAAGGATCAGGGGCTATTTTGGTAAAAGAGAAAAACGAGCATGAAATGATAGCAGACTTAGGAGTAAAAGACAGAGAATTGCTGCATCCAGCTTTGAAGTGAATACAAGTGATCTTGTGGTAAGTAGACAGAGAAGATTAGAGAGATAAACAACGAGATTAAATCCAGAGGCAGAGACGGTGGTACAGCTGCAGCTCAAGTAGAAATCAAAGCGTGTTATGAGACGCATCCACAAGAGCAGAGTGAGGGGATTTAAAGGGTAAATGTACTAAAAATTGCGAGTATTAAGCCATGAATACATAAAAGTTGACTGTAAGGAGTAGATAAATCTCTTTATGAAAAAGCTGCCAGCTGTTTCAGCAGATTAACAGTGAGTACCGTTTGGGTGAGCAAAGTCAAAACTGCTTAGAAATGAAAAACAGAATTCAACGTTTGAATTTGACCTTCTTTAAAGTAAAAAAACTAAACGCAGAATTGTGATGTCACTCTGGATTATTTGCTCAAGCACCGTCTTCTGACTGTGAATGCTCCAAATGAACAATAAAACTAAGCAGGATCTCTGCTTTATTTATTATTCCCTTTAATACTTTTAGACAACAACAGAAATCCCATCAAGTCTTTACAGTCTTACGCTAAAACTTCCTGCCTACTGTACCAATTTCAAACATGCAGATCATCCACAGTCAAAAAAGTATTCACACCCTAGTAGTAGTAGTACACCCTGAACCTTTTCACTTTTCACTGTATTGAAACCACAAAATTCAAAGTATTTCCTTACAGTTTTACAGTATTTGATAAGCCAAAAAAAAGTTGTGCATAATTATCAAATTGAAAGAAAATATGAGTTTTCAATTGTTTAACAATCTGAAAAGTTGGGCATACATAATTCCTCATCCACTATGAATCGATACTTTGAAGAACCATCTTGTCCTGCTAAACTTTTAGGGATCATTGCACATTTCTGGTGTAAGATGAGAAAATATAAAAACGTATGAGGAATATCTGACGTTTTGCAAGACTCTGCATTTGCATGAGCAGTTGAGGCTTTTTCTTCAGAAAAATACAAATGCTTCTCCTCCTTTTCTTTCATTCTGTCTCAGAATGAAAGAAACAGAATGAAAGTTTCTCCCCTCATCCAACACAGAAAGTCCAGCCAAGACTGGGCCCTTCATTAAAACAGACCAATGAATTGGTGACACAACTACCATGGGCTAAACACTGAAAAAGGCTTTAATAGACCCAGGCACGAGTTGAAAAGCAATTAACTTCCTTTTCATTACTTCCACTTCAAATACTTTCTAATCCCATAGATAAAAACTAAATCAACACAAGACTTTTTTTCCTAAGATCTAATCACACAAATCAGCCAAAAGTACATGTGTCTGTTTAGCATATCTGATCTCAAGCGAATGTTTCAGCTTTTCTTGCAGGCAATGGCTTTTAATCCTGCCCCTCATTCGCTTTGTTGGTAAAGTTTACACTGTGAGATGTGAGATTAATCCCTGTCAGGCACGTTTTGTAACACGGTGCCCTTTGTTGGAAATGTTCAGTCACTGTGCCACTTCCTCTGCAGCTGTTCACCGGTTCTGCAGATCGTTCCTCACTCCGTTTGAGTTCACTGGGGCTATAGGTGACCTACTTTTCTCTCAACTGTAAATAGCTCCTGGAATAATGACTGAGTCCTTGGCTGATTCAAGATAGCAACAGTTCATAACTTCTCTGAGGAAATGCAACATTGAGGTATGTCACCGAGAACGAAACCTTGGAATTGTACAAAACAAAAGACGTCCCTTCGGAGGATCCATCCTGCTGCATTTATCATCTGATTGACTATTGCAGTAGGTCTAGAAAGTTTATACATCTCTGTTAAAATGTCAGTTTTCTGTGATGTAAGAAAAATGAAGACCAATTATCTCAGGCACTTTTCAATCTGTAATCAGAGCCATAAACTACTGTACATTTTTTTATATTAAGAATGTGGTTGCACAGAATGCCGTTTACATTTGGATGTGCCTGTTCAGAATGAACGGCCACAGCACATCCCCTAACTTTTAAAGTGCCTGTGATTAACCCAATTCATTATATGTTCATTTTCTTTCTCTATTCACATTCACAGTTTTCTTATTCCTTCCCGTCTGCAGCGTCATTGTTCTGTTCTCAAGCAATTTTACCACCTTATAAAAGAGCTCTGCGACTGTGACAGACAGACTGTGATTAAGATTCCTGGGGTCTAGACTCTGTTTGGCACTATAAGCTTCAACCTTTCAAATCTGAATCCAAATAAGACTGAAAAAATGAAAGAGTTTGATGAAGAAATACAGGGAAAACTGACAAAAATGATATTTAAAACAGAGACTTAAAGTAGGCTATAAATTAGTTCACTTCTTTAATTTGTATGCCCACTTAACAGCCCAGATGATTTTCCTTGTTTATATATTGAATTATAGGTATATATGATCATAAAATGATCATAAAATGATCAAACCTTTCATGTAGTTTCTTTTGTTTTGTGATGATTTTATTTTAATTATATAACTTGCACATTAATTCCACTACTAGTCCAGGTGTTAGCTCGTCAGTTCTTCAAAAAACTGATTTTAAACCTTGACCAAACTATAATATATAGAAGAGACAGGCAAATAGATAACATAGCCACATTTCATTTTATGAAAACCAGTAGCAAACTGCTACTTTTCATATCCAATAAATCCTGAACAAAAATTACTTAGTCAAATTATTCAAGGGAAAATTTTAATTCATGTGTCCAAGATAATAAACAAACCATTTCTTTACAATCTAAATTAAATATTTCCTTTAAACTTTAAAAGCCTACAGTAAATTCCTAAAATAAAATAATTTTTACAACTTAAATATTTAAATAATGCAGCACAGTGCTAATTGTCTGCGATCTCCATACAGATACAACAAAACTCTGCAGGGTTACAAAGCACAGAGTTTCAATGTTATGTGGTATTAAATTGACCAATGATTTCAATAATTTATTGACGTGTCACTGGTCTAATCAGAGGCATAACGGCTGTGACCTTTAAGCCCCAGACGTGTCAGTAGAGGAAAAAAATACAAAAGCTGATTGTAGCTTTTGAAGCCTGAAAAACCACTTAATCCTTATTGATGTTTATGTTTCTTTTTCAATAATCTTTAAGAGGCTCACACACTCATTAATTCATAACCACGTCTTGATCTGTCCGTTTCCTTTCAGACAGTTTTTAAGTTGTTGATGTTTATATTCCACCGTTTTATTTCAGAAAGCATATTGTCATTAGGATGTGAAATCTGATCTACTGAATGTAATAAGCTAAATCCGCCTATTACGGGAAACAAAGGTTATGATTCTTACTGGAGCCATTGAACACATACTTCAGTATATTAAGGATGAGAAAACTTGTCATTCTGTACAGTTTTTATAGACCTCATATTATAGTTTTGTGTTTTTTTCCATCCCCTCTGAGTTACAGGGTAGCTTCCTGCAGAAACATTTTTTCAGTCTAAACCATGTAACAGATTACAAAAGTTAATTGTTTTTTTAACTTATACAGTAACATTGATATGAATCGTATTTCATTTATTTAGTGTATGCTGCACATACAGATATATACAAACACCTTCAAATATTAATGTAGACGAATTAGTGCTAAATGATCTTTGCTGCAGTTCTCCAACAGTAAATTTGGGAGATTTAAGTTACCTGGTATGTTCTCTTGTCTTTCCCATTTGGAGAGTGACTTATAGAAATAGGCCTCATGTCGTACTAAACTCTCAGGAAAGCAAAACCATTGTGGATTACTAAAGAAAAGTACCTTAAAAGTCTAATCAATAATTGAAAGGAAAACATGTTTCTACTACCTTTAATTAATAGGACTTGCCAGTAGCTAGGTTTTCTGTAAATACAAAAAACCAAAAGTGGGTTCTTTATTTTATTTATTTATTGCATGCTGCAATGCTGCCCTGCGACAGACTGGCGACCTGTCCAGGGTGTACCCCGCCTCTCGCCCGGAACGTAGCTGGAGATGGGCACCAGCAACCCTCCCGACCCCTTTAGGGACAAGGGTGAACAGAAAATGGATGGATGGATGGATGCTGCAATGCATAAAGTAAATGTTAATCTCAAAATGAATAGATATCAAATCCACATCCAGAAAAAAAGTAGTGCAGTGTAAGATAAACATTGCTCAGTTGTTCTATTATTTGCATTTTGTTTGTCATACAATTATTTCTAACATTTTTACACATTTTTCTATCATATTTGCTCATCTCTATTCTCACCACATTTTGTTTCTGCTTTTCCATTTTATTTATACTTTGAGAAATCAAGTTTCAGTATGAATTGTTTGCCCCATCAACAATAAGAGCTGATAGACAGTCCCTTGTCTCACCCTAACCACAAGCAGCAACCTGTAATGTTGACATAGTAGGAGTGAAGATTCTGCTGCAGCAATATTTATTTTTCAGTCAAATTGTTCCAGACACAAACTCACCAAGGCAGAGAACATTGAAAAGAAAGACAGTAATAAAGTAAAAAAAGCTAATTGGAAGAAAAGAACATTATGAACAAAAAGTAGAAGATAGTCATTTTTATGTTTAAGAAATAAATAAATATATACATACTCAAATAACATGCAAAGAAATTATCATCCATTTGATTTAAAATTTTTATAACATTTTTTCTTGCTATTATCCAAGTAGCATTTAATGTTCAAAATAGCATTTAAAACCCTTAATTGTCTGCACAATTACTGTAATTTCTCGTCTGTTTACATGACGGATCTTTGTTATAAAAGTGGTTTTGGTTCCATGCTTACCTAGCGGCATGCCGATGCCGTAGCCCTTGGTGTCCAGCAGTCCTCCAATCTGTGTGAGGTTACAGTTGAGGCCGCGGTGATACTCGTTCATGGTGCTCTCCATCAGGAAGGCATACTTGGAGTTGAGAACACGGGCGATTCCCTCCTCTGTGCTTTTCACAAAAACGCTGGGCAGTTTGGAGTTCATGTAGTTCCACATCCGCTGGTACGTCTGGTACCGCGAGTTCTGCACAGAAATGGGAAAATAGCAGTGGGAAGACTTATCTGAAATATCAATTAAATGTCTATGAATGCAAAAAGGAAGAACATAAAATAAAATATATGCATCCTGGAGAAAAATGGAAAAGTAAGCAGACAGGCAAGAATATCCAATAATGTTAACCTGAATAAAATATAGAAGACAAGCAAGATCAAAGGAGGAAATATAAGGAACATTTTGGTTCTGACTCAGTTGGATGACACTGCAAATCGAAACAGAAACAGATGTTTTCAGCTGGTTTGTTGTCTGCAACACCCAGACATTTTGCTTTGATAGCAACATGTCAGCAAATAAACGCAAACACGCTCTGGTGTGTTTTTCCCTTCGGTGCAAAACAACATTAATGTATGTAGAGAATAAAAGGGTTCACACAACATCTGAATTCAGCCATCAAGAGAAATGCAAATAAAACAAACGCAAGACAAGTCGATCAGAGGAAACTAGTAAATACTGGATTAGATTTCACTCGGAGGGTTCTGAGAAAACACAAGCTGCAGGCTGGTTGCCAACTTAGCCGTGGTTCTGTTGCACTGCTGAATAATAACCAATCACTTCACTTGTTCTGTAATTGTGCTGCTTTTACACTGCTTGGCTCTGTTGCTAAAATTGCCATTTGGTGGGTTTACCATGAAACAAAGATTATTCTGACAATATTTTTAAGCCATTTAAATGTTAGGTCAATAAACCTGACATCTTGGCTGCAGCTGTTTACTAGAGGTTAAAGCTGTGGGCGACTCCAGCGATAAAACAACCTTGTAAAAGTTTCACACTACTATGCTGTTATGAAAGCTTTTACTGTGATGGTTCATCACACTGCAATTATAAAGCCCAGACATTCATTTTAGTGCTATATCGTGATAAACGATATAAACACAGCACTACTCTTGCAGTGTGTCCATTCCTGTTATGCTGTTAATAAGACTTGGTAACAGAAGCAACAACCATTATGGTCTGTCTTGCTTCACTGATGAAGCTCCATTTGGGCACCTCAGTGTTGACTGGGATGAGAATGCAAATTAGAAATATTATTGGGAAAAAGTTTGATTTGTTTTGTGTTCATCTAATAAAAAATCTTGCAGTTTTGCAACTTTTGAAAAGCTTTTATGACAAACTTCAACTTAACACTATGATAGATAAAGAAAACTGGAAAAGAATTAACTCTATAAGTTTTTGAACATGTCATAAGATAATTGCAAGCTTCATTGTATTTCATTAAGACTGAATCTGTCATACATAAAGAAGTGCAGAGCTATAAAGTGATGCATAGGTTTGGAAATAGTTTAGAAATATAGTATGAGTTGGATGAATTGCAAAGAACTTTAATGCAAGCTTTGGGATATTGGAGCATTTTGGTTTTACTGTCATATTGTTAGCTTGTCGTCAGTATGAACAACTCTACAGTAGAGTTTTCATTTGTAAAATATCTGTTCTTTTCTGCATGACTAAGTGCTTTATGTGGGCTCAAAACGGAAAATGAGCTTACACAAATGACAGGCCTTTGTGTGCATTTATTTTCTGGCTCAAAACATAATTGAAGCTATCTAAAAATAGAAAGAGTATCACATCACTGCAAACCTATGAAGACCTGGTGTCACAGGTCTTCATATGAAAGACTTCATATGAAAAGTCTAGTAAGGAGGAGAGACGAGTGCTTTAGTGTTACTCTGAAAGAAGCGGGTATTGCCCAGAATTGTTCTTTATGGAGGCTTGATAAGATTAAATTGTTGGAAAAAAAAACAAACAAAAAAAACACAAAATATCAACCCATAAGCCATTTTAGTCTCTGGATGTACAAAGTTTGTTATGACATACTCAACAAGACCTAAAGTATGTTTACAGTCATGCACTAATTCACGTTGATTTGTCATCTAAAAGTTGCAATTATTATGGGAGTTTAGAATATTCTTTAACATTTTTTAGCATTTTGTGTTTTTCATGGCAGATAGTTTATGTTTACAATATGTATTTCAAACTGTACATGTGAGAAAACAGGATGAGAGTGGAGAAGGTATCATCTGTGTGTAATAACGCGTGTAGGTTTTGTATGTTTCTGTGGATCAGGCACCGAGTGCGGTAATGGAGCGCAACAATGAAACCGGCTTATGAAGACAAACACAAAACGCTCTATTCTATCTATCGTAGGGACAGGAAGGAAAAAAACACCACTTGTTGTGTAGTCACTTCCTTTAAATGCACGTAAATATATATTTTTTAAATTCTCACCTACACATGTTCCCAAAGGCTAACACACCAACATCAGAGAGAAGAAAAACACACACACACACGCGCCGACAAACAGATGTCAACTCAGACGCCTGGAGCGCTCTCATAAAGCAAACACAGGCAGTCATCCACCTAATACAAGCCGCCATAAAGAAGAGCACACACAAACTCAGAGGAAATGTCACAACAAACATTCAGCCTACTAGCAGGATACAAGCTACATACAAACACTTTAGAAAATTCAATACAAGTAACACCATAAATCTGTAAAATCCACTAAATACAGAAAGAAAAGCAAAACACGATCTTGGATATAAACTAGCAGTATGCAACTTTATTTCAAGTATAGTAAAAACTCAAAAACAGTTTGTAAAAACAAGCTCTGAAGCATAAGGTAATCATAAAATCATAATTCCTCGGATTCAAAACTACAGCTTCCATCCTGTTGCACATTTTCATTTGTCATTGTCACATTAAGACAAAATTTGCACAAATTACTCTGCGGTTTAATCCCTGGGAAGAAAAAACATAATCAGTAAATCAGACTTTGAAGAAATCAAACCTATTCTGTGCATCTCCAATACAAACATGCTACAAACTAGCACCAGAGAACGGTTTTTACCATGAAGAAAGTCATGGTGCTTCCTCCATGAATGGTGCCGTACTCAATGTTGGTCTGGTCAGCCAAATCATCTGGAGACTCGATGGGAACCTCCATCCTCTGAACAGTCAGGAAGGCTGCCAAGTTGGCCGTGTAGGAGGAGATGATGATCAGCGTGAACGCCCACCTTAAAGGGGAAAGAAAACGAGGAGAGATCAGGTTACTGCAGGTCTTCTGTCATCTGAATTACATACAAGATTACTGGACGCCTGGAGGAAATCAGATTGTTGAGCTGGGAAATTACCTTTCTTGGCAAGGGCTTTTTTACTGATATAGCAAGGATTTGAAAAGTTTTTAAAACCACTTACATTTTCTGTTCTGCCATTTCTATTGTTTAAAACACAAAGTTTCAGCACAGACAGCATTTTCTCCGCCCTCATTCATGCTTTTGTGCTCCCTTCCAGCCACACAGACAGATTTCCTTTGCATACGAGAAAGACAATGACAGCTGTTTTTAAAGTCATTGCACTGAATATAAAACAGCACCACCCATCACTCTCATTAAGGTAACCCTATTTTGAAAGTACAGTTCCAAAGCCAAGAGTGCCATTTCCATAAAGCAGCTGACTGCAGGCATCAGCACCTGAGCATATGACTCCGCTAATAAATCTGCTAATATTAGCTTCTTAGCCTTTTACTATACAAAAACTAAATGATTAAAAAAAAGAAGCAGCATTCTTCATTTACTTTAAAAACTGAAATTAGATAAAGTTACACTAACTTTTTGTTTCTTAGTTTTGTTTGCAAAACAATACATTTATTGGTCAGCATGCACAGAAACGTTAGACCCACTGCTGTCCAAAGGAACACGAACTACATTAAAAACATGTAAGTTGATGTCCCCACACTCAAATTAGAGATTTATGGTATGGATGAATACAGAATGTATGTGTAAATGTTGTTATGTGCTCGAAAAATTACACTAAAAACCTGAGGAGGTTTGCTCGATCAGCAAGCCATCAGGTGCTTTTATTGTGGAATAACTTTTATGAGTAAACCTTCAGTGAATTTTATGAAGTCACGTATTGATATTTTTCCTTCGCTTGCACTATGTGTGTTATGCTTATAATTACGATCATAAAGAGTTTTGTAAGCATCAGTTTTTCAGCAGCTGAGCTTTGCCTGCTCATCGGTTCCAGTTCCAGTAACTCTGATTTCTGCAGCCCATCCAGAAACTTTAGACAATTTCACCCTCAAAAACCTTATGGGAACAGTTTGGGGATTTGTTGTTCCTGTTCCAACATGACTGAGAATCACTGCAAAAAGACAGTCAGGCATTCATACAGAGCAAAAGGGGTCTAACCTCAGAAATGCTTTCTACAGTCAGAAATCCTCATAAATACATTCTTGAATTATGTGGAAAATTTTCCAGAAACGTTGTAGATATTGTTAATGCAAAGGGTGAGCCAATAATGTCATTAAAACCTACGTATTAAGAATGTGAGGTCACTTAAGTTCATGTGTATGAAGGTGGATTTTTGGCATTAAGATACATACATGATGACATAGGACATCTCCTGGACTAATGCTTTTTTTCCACACTATAAAAATGCTTACAAATTAAAACTTTGACATTTTATATTTCTTCACAATATCGTCAGTAAAAAAAAATTTTTTGCTTTAATTCACTCTCAAATCTTAGAAACACTGTAAAAACAGTAGTTAAATATTTCAAATTTTTTAACAGCTATAACCTTGTAGAAACAGGACGTCCTTGCTTACCTAACAACTTATTTCAAAAGGAACATCACGTTCCAGACACGTTTTTAATTTTCCCTCTCATTCAACTCAGTGATCTGCTGTTCCTGTCCTTTTCCTCTGTCTCCTTTGCTCGCAGCGCTTACTTCTTTCTCAGCACATGTCTTTCAGAGCTCCCTCGGGAGCATCATCAAACTTGAATTTTTGTTGGCTTTGCTTTCGTACATTACTTGCATAAAATATTGACACTCAGGAAAAGAAACTTTTGTGTCAGCTATTTACCACAAATCCCAAGACTGCATTTAATATCTAAATATTCTGATAGAAATGCAATAAAATAACTGCTTACAAGATACAAGTCATTGTTAAGTGTCTCTTTCCATATCTTTGAACACAAAAAAAGCCTTTTCAATTTGTGGTAAGAAGACTAAAAGAAATAAACACAGCTGGCCTCTAGAGAAGCTCTTAGAATCACAAAGTGATTAAATCTTCTTATTCTCTCTTGTACATTAGCATCCACGTTCAGTCACATCAGAAACTCTGCAGGTCTTTAAACTCGCTCTCAAGATGTGCGCAGGTAAAATTAAAAGCAGCCTTTCCGCACAAATGTCTCTTTACAACGTCAAGGTCAAACATCAAAACAAGGAGACAATATAAAACCCATTTCTAAGACGACAGGAGGCGTTTAGCTGCAAAGGCACAGAAACAGCCTAACTCCTCTCTAACTCACCACACACCGCTGACACATCTGGTGGACAAGGCTCTGGGCATTATCTCTGATCCCTGCTGCATGAAGCCACCGATGGGGAACCACAGGCTGTTTCCCAGTGTGTACTGGTTCTCCAGCATGTCCCTGCGCTCCCGCAGACACGGGTGAGGGTTGTACCACTCGTAGGGGCTCAACCTGGCGAGAGAGTGGGAGTCTGTTGAAGCAACCTTGATGACAAGCTGTAGCACGGTGATGCACCTCTGTCGTTTAAACAAGCCAATCAGTCATACAACCACCTGTCAAGCCGTGTGAGGAGACATGCCCAGGGGAAAAATGATATATGACAGGTGGCTTGTGTTTAACAATATAAATGGCAAGAGAGCTCATATGTGAGCTGCAGACAATCAGTGCAGTGTGTGATGTAATGGACTGACCTTGCTGCCAGGAAGAGCACACAGCTGACAGCCAGGTAGGCGAGTAACATGAAGAGCCAGACAGCTGGAGAGAAAGGATCCAGGAAGGAGAAGTAGCCTGGCTTCCGACCCTGAAACAAAGTGGAAAAAGAAGAAGTAAAGACACAGATAGATGAGAAATCTGGGACAGATGGGGACAGACAGCAGCTGTTATGAAAGGCTCCCCTTCGCACCACAGGAGGGCAGTGTACTCCCCCTCACTTTAACACAGCGTCTGCAGTGCTTTGATACTCTAATGCTTCGATCCATAAATGCTGTTTAACAATGCTGTCTGCCAGAGCGAGCCTGGCGTTGACCCAAAACCTCATTAGCAATGTAAAGCTGCCACTGTAACACAGCTCTGACTTACTGAGCAAAAATAAATTCTCACTATAAACTTCATTGAGGACTTACACTAATACAATCAAAGGGATCAACTCTCCAGCAATAATAGGTTTTGCTCATTTCAGCGAGTTCAGCCTGGCGTCTTCTTCATCAATGGGAGGGACTTAGAAACATATCAAATCCAGTACAGGATCTGAAGTAAGTATCAGTCGGCAGGTGCCCGACAGCCGAGATAAAACCCTCACCAATTGAACTCGGTACAAGATGCTGATCCCCAGGGTCATGAAAGGCTTAGAGAAGTCGATAACTTTCTCTCTCTCTGATGTGATGGTGAAGCCTGCCACGGCCAGGTCCGCTTTCTGGAGGATTGACACAGATAGATGGGTGGATAGATAGAAGCAGGGGTGAGCAGGAGATAGAAGCGGCAAAGGACAAGAGAAAAAGCACAGAAAGTGGTCAGCAAAAAAACCCCCAAAAAAACAAGAAATAGACAAACAACACTATTTTTGTGCTTGTACTGTTCCTGCTGTGAAATATGGTGTTGGCAGCATCATGTTGTGGGGAAATTCTTTTCAAAAGGGACAGGTAAGCTTGTAAGAGTTGATGAGAAGATGGGTGAAGCAAAATAAAGAGTAATCCTGGAGCCAAATCAGCTACAGGCTGAAAAAACATCACGACTGGGATGGAGGTTGAGCTACAAACAGGAAAACAAACCCGAACATTCAGCAAGAGCTAAATGTTTATTGCTGAATGTTTAGCAAGAACATTCTTGCTAAACTTTGTTTTTGTTCAGAACAAAGGAAAAAATAAAAATTGCAATTTTGTGGTATTGCAGTTTAGAGATGCTCTCAATCAAACAAGATCTATTTTGGAAAGAAGAATGAGAAAAATCATGGGTGAAAACAAAGGCAGCACAGGTTTTTGGGCTGCTATTTGTTAAATTTATTGTCTTTTATCATTTTCTGTTCTTGCACTTGTCTGCAATTTTGAGGATGTAAAGATTTATAGGGTACTGAACGTCCCTCAGTGGGAAGATTCAGGTGCAAAAGTTTGAATACTTCTGCAAGGCACCACACTGAGCGTGTTAAAAGTTCACTGTGCCACCTTTTATGAAACATGCAGACTTGCTATTTTCTCTTGCACATGCTCGTACTATTTCTCCATGATCCCAATTAAGCTAATTGAAAGTAAACACTAGGTCCCTGGTCTTTCCACCTGCATAAAACCTGCAGGTCTCTGGTCGTTCTGCCTCCTCTTCATCTCTTCCATTAAAAGCTAATTGATGAACATGGTCTACTAATTACAACCGAGTGATCAGGCTACGAGGAGAGCGGGGAGGGGTGAGGAAGCATGGAGAGCCGGGGGAGCGCCGCTGTGGCAGACCCCACACAGGGACCATGGCTCAGTAATTGAAGTATACCGTATGGTAATTAAACGGAGAGGGGCTCTCATTAGCCTGCTTCAACCAGAGTGTCAGTCACAGGCTCAATAGGCCTGGACAGGTTGAGTGGGCAAAAAAATGTGATATTTGTATATATGCAAAAGAAAGTGGTTAGTAGTGGTTTTCAGCTTGGAAACACAGAGCGGGCAATATTTAGCAAATTTTTCAGTCTCTTCTGGGGAATTATCAATTCAGCCTTTGTCCTAGATAAGAGTGTTACTCCCCTCTGAGGGCAATTTGAGACATGGGGAGTTACAGCAGAACTGTGGTTTGGGGCTACAGCACAAGTGTGTGTACAAGTATGTGGCTGTGTGGATGAAGCGCTGTGTGTTTGTAGCACATTGTCTATTGTTATTGCTGCATGCGTTCTGCAGAGTACTCACCCTGTTAATCAGCTCTCCTACCATGCCGGTCCAAGAGCCGTTGGGCTCTGGGGCCCCATACAGCCCGTCATCCACCAGCTTGATCTTGAAGGAGAATTTTAAGATGCCTGCCAGCTCCCTCAGCATGTCAACACAGAAACCCTCGTACTGCTCGTTTCCCTCGAAATCCTGGTAGTTGTCCTTGCGCATCACATATGGGTTCTCCTGTGCAGAGGCAAAACATGACGACTCTCAGTCTAAAACAGGCAGAGTGTTTAGTTGTAGAAGATATTACCTATCACTATTGATTTGTTATAGGGATTTTCAAACAGTTAATTAAGGTTTAAATAACAAGGCAGTTCAAATGTTTTCCTCATTAACTTGTTTAGCACATGGAGGAGAATCAAAAAAATTTGAATCTTTTTTGATTCAAATTAACTGAAGAGATGCAAGTGGTGTCAAAAGTTTGTGCTAATTCTTTGCAACAAAATTAATGAGCTAATAAAAAGGTATTTAGTCCCTGATTTATTTATTTTTTTTGCGTTTTTCCTTTTTTGTCAAACTTAAATTTCAGAAAATTACACTGTTTTTAATATCAAAGACAACTTGTTAACATGAAAATCTAATTTCAAATGATCTTTTAATAAGAGTAAAATCTAGCAAAGCCAACCCCCAAAATACTAACATGTCATGATGAACACATCATGTTTTAAAGTCAAATGCAGAGAGGCAGAAGCAGCTTGTAGATGAAAAATGTTTAATGAAAAAAATGAAAAAAAAACACACAGGGAGCCAGAGCCAAACAAAAACAGAAAAGCCAGCATTATGAAACAGGGAAGTAATCAGAGTTAACAGGAGGAATCGGCGAATTCTGAGAGGAGCAGAAGTGTTTAAGTACTTCACATTTCAGTTGTTTTAAAATCAGCTACACTATAAGGTTTTCAAGTTGGACAGTTTAAGGAAGTGCCATGACATCCAGACGTTGTGTTGGCTCATTAAAACCTTTTTGCTTTTTTGTTGTTGTTTTTTTTACATTAGGAGAGCAGAAATGAGAACGTTGTCCAGTTCCAGACCAACACACCGTCACCCTCATGGCCGATGCTTTTTGTCTGAATTGTTGTGTTTATGCCAAGTGCAATGTGATACGCACCTTTCCAAAAGTTCCACTTTTGTTTTAGTCCATAGAATATTAATCAATATGTTTTGTGGTAAATGTGAAACTGACCTTTTTTCAAACTCTTTTCATAGATGCCATTTCTGCTGAGTCTCTCTTTAATGCTGAATCGTAACCACTGACTGAGTAATTTTGTTCCATGTTTTTTTTCTGTTTGTGAATAATGGCTCTCTCTGTGGTTCGCAAAGCCTAAGAAATTGCACTGCAATTCTCTCCAGCATGATAGATCTCAATGGCTTTGTTTCTCGTCTATTCTTGAATTTCTTTCTATAAAAGGCATAAAGTGTTGCTTTTTGAAATCTTTTAGTTACTTCCTACTTGTTGTGAGATAGGTAAGTGATTTCTAATTTACCAAGGAGCTGGTTTACTTAGGACCAGAGTGGTTTGGATAATCTTTTCTCTAAATAAATGTAATCATCATCTATTCATCATCATTCATTATCCTTGTCTTAAATTAAAAAATGTGGTTGATGATCTCAAACGTTTAAGTGTGACAAAAAGGTAAAAACTGAATAAACACAAAAGGGGGGAAAGCTTTTCACAAGACTAAATATTTTCAAGCCTCTACCGTAAATATGTTAACAGTTGTCAGTCATTTGAAAAGATCTGACAGAAGAAGAAAATGTATCTCTAAATGTGTCAAGGGATTTTTTCCAAAGTTTGACCTCTGATGGGTAAAGGTCAGCACGCCTCAGCAGAATCAGTACACCTTAGAACATTTTTATCTGCCCTGTGAGTCTCTTACAGCTACAAAACACTAATAGAAAATTGCTTCAATAGACATAATTCGCAAGTGGGAGATGGCTGCAGATGCAGGTTAGTGTGGGACCTTGACAGATTAAAAAACTACAGTCTGCCCGGTGAATAAAACCGATGCAGATAAATCTGGGTAGCAGCAAGACTATCGTAGAAAGAGCCTGATTTATCTCAAAAGTGATGCAGCAGAGAAATAAATGCATCAAGTTTCACAAGAAAAATGATGTTTCAGAAACTCTGGCAATAGAAACTGAATCAGAAAAGTGTTGATTGATTAAAAAAAGTCTACCAAGTGATCTAAACAAATCACTTAATGACATAGCCAGCCTTTAGCTTAAATTTACTGCAACACACAAGTGTAAAAAGTCACAAATTGTAGCATTGTACCGTAGAACAACTAATAATTCTCAGATCTTAATAAACATTTTGGATTATTTTTCCTATCCACTTTATGTTGATAACTTTACAATAGATAGAAAAAATTAAATAAATAGGATGATCTGACATCTAAACAGTGAGTGGGATGGGCTGCAGTGGCTGCAGTGCAGAAGGGTGTAATTTGTGTAAATTTAAATAGGTTATTCAGTGTAAATTCAAGGACTTAACAATAGGTAAAATTACTGAATAAACAGAAAATGCCTTTTTAACTTCCTTCAGTTCTGAATGCCGATGGCTTCTGGATAGAAACAGTTCTCGAATCGGCTGGTAGGTGTGCAGGTGCTTCTGCTAATGGCTGGATGATCTTCAGTGAATTCTTGCTCCAGTGCAGTTTGTAGCGCTCCTGGGAGGCTCATATTGCTGTTTTGGTAACTATGTAATCATCTACAAACCTCGGCAGAGCTTTTCAGAACAGAGCATTACAGCTGCTGTAACAGGCTGTGAAACTGCAAGCCAAAATGTCCTCAGTGGTGCATTGAGAGAAGTTGCTTAGTGAGTCCAACCTAAACTACTTGGTTGTGACAGAAACAAGCCTCTGCCTTGCTGATTTCTGATTAGGTCATCTTTGATCCTCACTCACATTGATCTAAAAATCCTCAGACTCTCCTCCAACAGAGCTAAAGGCCTCTTTAGCTCTGGAAAGCCGTTGTCCTGTAACTAGGATGACCAGCTTCTTATTTCTTCAATGTTAAATGACTCTTCAGAGTCTGATGTGTAAAAAAAATGATGATGATGATGCCATTTGCAAATTTAATATTGGAGTTAAGGTTAAATTTGGCTGGACAATCATGGGTGAAAAAGATTGGACCTAACACACAGCTCTGGGGGATACCATTGTTTTGGTGCAATGTGGACGGATTAGCAGAACCCCACAATTGCATAATAAATGTAGGGGAACGTTAGTGTTTATAAGTATTTAAAGGAAAAACATGAGGTGTTGCTTTGAAACTATTGATTTAATAATAAGAAATAAATTACTGAGATGATTAAGGACTAAAGCATTAAAATAAGGGAATTGTTCCAACATAAAAACCTCCTAGGGAGAAAAAGTATCTTGCCGGAAAGGAAACAAGCATAAATCCCCTTAATCTAAGATATTTAATATTACTTAGATTTTAGTTTTTGCAGTGTTCAAACATAATTTCTTGATTTATTGGCAAGGGAGGGAAGTGCACAGCGCAGAAACTATTGCTTCATCTTTGGAAACAGTTTGGCCTACATGCAAAACACAGCCAGTTAACTGCAGCAGCTAGAGAGGATGTGTGCGGGCTTTGACTATGTGCTCCAAGCACTTCATGGGAACGCGGGTAAGTGCAATACAGCAGCTACTCCAGGTGTTTTGGGGACGGGGATGACACTGGTCTTGTCACAGGGCACTTTCCGTCCATATTCCTGACAGTTGAGTTGCTTTACCTTAGCAAAGTCCATTTTCTCTCTATATTGCTTCTTGGATTTTTTTTTTAAACAAACACCCAAAAGAACAGTGTCACACAACCCATTTATTTTTATTTGAGTTTAATCCTTTAAAACAGTGAATACAAGGTATCTATTATAAGAAGGAAGATGACGGATCAGCAAAGACATTACTGTTTTTAAGATGTCATTAAACATCTAAATAGCCAAAGGACAGCAGGGCATTAATAAAAGACCAGCACTATGGCAGCCTCATTTAAGTAACACATCCTTCTCAATGCTGCCAGTTTCTATGACAGCTACAGCTACGGCTAAATTGCCAGAAAGAGACCAAAACACAGCGTGAGCTCCAGCACAGCAGGCAAGCACAAAAACAACTCTACTTGACAGTGTGGACACTTATGAGGTAGCTGTGACCTTACCAAGATGGTGGTGACAATCAGGGTCTTGTTCGCCAGCGTTTCTGAGACATTAATATCCAAACTGGTGGAGTTCATTGCCAAAGTGTTGTTGGAGTACCAAATCCCAATCTAACACAAAATACAAAGCAAGAGAAAATCAATAACCATTGTGGAATAAATAATGCACTCTTAAGTTCTAATTGAATCTGTTTAAATATATATTTAATCTGCAGCACATTACAAGCTCAAGTACATCAGTCAGCACAGCCATCCCAGCGGTCTACTTTAAAATGCACACAACATTCGGCACTGTATATTCTGTACTTTCTCTTTACAGCCTGTTAGGTACCGTGTATCTATATTGATATAATAGTTCCCACAGGAGCCAAAAGAAATGCAGTAATATGCACCATTATAAACCAATTGCTATTTACAAGCAAAGCAATGAGCTGGTGACAGGCTGGCATTGATGGGAATAAAAAGCATCCATGATTAGCTGTTTTATAGCCACGTCTCTGTTCTTTATTTACATCTTTCTTGAATTGCATAACAGCGCATTTATTTCTATTTTATGGAGACAGTAAAGTCAAAAGTGTGTGATTATGACCTAACCAACGTGCCGAGTGGATCAGCGGCTCACAGAGGCATTTCCTAGGAATATACCGCACACGTTTCAGTGGGTCAGAAGACTGGTAATGGCTCCACTAAAAAAACTGCACCATTTCTATTATAGTTTTTATCCTGCTCTGACATTTAAAAGCATTTTTTTTTTTTTTTTTCTATTTGTGAACCACTGCCGGGTGTCTAAAGTGGATGTCACCATACAAACAGGTGGGCAAAGTTAAAATGTTAATTACTACAGCCAAGCTCTCGGCTAAGTGAGAAGATGGCTTTTTGTATAAGTATTGGAGACACCTGGCCGATAGCAGAGATCTGGGAGAGATACTGAGGAGATGGAAGGAGGAAGTGTTCCTTCCAGACAAGCAGTTTTCCCTGCAATCACTTAAACTTAGCTTTTTAATGCTTAATCTCTCTTCACTTATTCCTAATACTTTTCTAAGGAGGCCATCAGAAAATTATAATGACTTTTGATGAGACTCCCAGGAAGTTATTTGGTTATGGGATTAGCCAGCCAGCACATTTTATACAAATAAATAAAATGGGAATGAAACTGTTTGACTTGGATTGCTTTTTCTTGGTAGTTTTCTTGCAGATAATGAAAAAAATGTTTAAGACTTTACCAGTTTTTATGTTGTATTTTACATTGTTGTGCACTGACTAATATAATGCCTTGAACTTTTCCATCTTTTGTAGCTTTACAACCACATGTTTCAATGTATTTTATTAGAATTTTATGTTATAGAACAACAGTTATAAATTCATTAAAGTTAGTGCATAGTTATATTGTAGAAGAAAAACTTTAAAGTGTGATTTGAATATGTCTTCAACCCCTTTTTCTCCAATACTCCAAATAAAATTTTGTGTAACTAATTGCCTTCATACTCTATATTCAAATTAGCAACTACAAAAACAAACATGAATATTTAATTGTCCAAGCACGTGCAGATCTGTCTTTGGTTTATAGCCACTAATGACACACAAAAGCTGTATTTCTTATTTTAGAAATAAAATAAGAGTAAAACAGGTAAAATATATGTGTCATTTATTAAAACATTATAGGTTAAATGATTTATCATAGCAACAAGAACGTCGTAAGGTTATCATACTCACACTCATGTAGAACATAAAAACAATGAATACAATAGATTAAAAATACAGAAAGCAGCAGGGTGAGAACTGTGGGTCAGTAGCAACAGAATAGCTGTGCCCCAGTGTGCGTAAATAGAGTTGACCTGTATGTAATTTAATCTCAGTATATATACAATTCCTCAGAGATTTACCAGAAAACATTAGTAAACCACCACCAGACCAAGGAACACAACCGATAGGTCAGGGATAAAGTTGTGAAGAAGTTTAAAGCAACATTAGGTTACAAAACACTTTCCTAAGTTTTGAATATTTCATAGAGCACTGTTCAATCTATAACCTCAATGGTAAGTCTGCTATGGACTGCAAACCTAAAAAACATGGTTATCCACCTAAAAAGACCCAAAAGTAGAGCATTTCTACCAGGTTCACCGATGGTCTTTTTAGAAGAGCGGCAGAATGAGAGATATCTGAAAGAAAGTCCTAATAGCTACAATTGCTGTGTAGCTCAAGTAGAAGAAGGTGCTTTAGTCATACGAGACGAGAACTTAATCAGGCTGACATGCAAAACATTGCATGTTGAGGAAAATTCCTCTGAACACTCAGACCAACCAAAAGACTGCAATTGGGTTAATAAGTTGTTCCATAAGTATTGACCCAGCAGAGCTGAATGAAGATGCATGCCAAAGTTGTACATCACATCCTGCTTTGGTTTTATCTGCCACATAAAACAGCAGTGAACTCATTAAAGTTTTTGGCTGCAATGTAACAAAGTGTGAAAACATTTTCAATACTAATAATTAAATCTTTATTCAGCCTCCTTTTGCTTAGTTAAATTCATAATGTGGTCTATTTAAGGCTACATCAAAATAAAAAAAATAACTTAATTAAAAATAAAATCCCTGTCAAAAACAGTAGTTTTAATCCTGTTGATGCAGCCCATCAATAGTTGTTTCTGTGCGATTATTTTTTAAATAAAAGTATTTTTGACTCATTAAGTCTTGTCTGTTTAACACCAAATCCTCTCTGTGAATTTTACATACTGAGGTACAGCACATAAGATATAAGAATTACATTCAGGACCATTTTAATGATTTTTTTTTTGTTGCTCCAGAAAACAAACTGAGCTCATAGTTCATGTGAAGACAAAAGAGTCCAAAATCAATACAGATCAAGCCTGCTTCAAGCCTCTAGCAAATTCAGTTATGTTAGACAAAGGTTTCACAAAGGCGGCTATTAATTGGATAAAGTGTGAGCAAAGATGTCAAATTATAAAAAAGAAATATTTTGTTTTTCAAAATAATAAAAAAAACTAAACGTATGATTTTTTTTATGTATACATAGTTCAGAACAAGTAAAATAAGTAAAAATTCAGCATGAATCAAAGGTAAAACAGAAACCTGATAGGAGAAATAAATAAATCCAAAGACATATGACCTGGGCTGAATTTGCGATAAAAAATCTTTTTGAAAGATAAGCAACAACGTGGAAAGCATCTAAAGGCTAAGCTTTCTATTGTTCTCCAGTAACTAAATATGTCTCTACTGCAGAGTGAAAAGCCTTCTGGTTAAACACACATCTGTTTAATAAAGCAGAGATCTCTGTAGCATCAGGGGGAATCTGCAATGGCGCTAACCTTCCTGTAAAATGCCTCCGCCAGCTCTCTGAAACCATCCAGGTGACCTGTAACTAACCTAAACCCCAAGGCTGCTGTGACCTGGCTGCTACATCATAACAGGTGGCTCCTGACCTCTTTGTGGTCTCCTCTGTGTTTCTCCAGGATCCGCAGGGTGTAGTTGGTCCTCTGACCTTTGCTGTTGAACTCCACTCGCCCCGTCAGGCCATCGTACTCCACCTGGTAGGCAGATGGACAAGGATATGAGGAAGTACGACAGTGGCAGAGGAGAAAAAAAAGGAAATTAGGGGGAAAAATGCACAAAAACAGGCAGAGACACAAACAAACTCAGCGCTCTGCATGAAAACAAACGTGGCTCTCACAATTGATCATCATTAGACAGATAAAAACAACACTCTGGAGAAATAGAGAGCCAAAAAAACAGAGAACAAGACACACGGGGAGAGAAAGAGAGAGAAAGTGGCTAAATCTGGCCTCGACAGGGATGATCAGTTGTGGATCAACTAGGAGAAAGTGACTGATCGAGAGGCTCAGAGAGGGCAGAAGAGAGAGTCAACAGCCTCTTTAATAAGACCCAGACCTGCACGTCACACCTCGCCTCGGCCACTCCACAGCCCAGGTGCTGGCACAGTTTGAAGGAACTATGATGAATAGCAGCGTGCTGGAGATGGAGCGCACCATGATGTTGACTAACAAAGACAGATGTCGGGCAGATGGGCCTCAGGCAATGAGAGATGGGACACAGGCTGCCTTGACAACAGGTCGTTGATGAGGGAAGCAGACGACCAGAGAAGGGAGATGCCAAAAAACATCAACAGACAGAGGTTACAGGCAACATGAGATGCAGATGATACACAGGGTAAACATACATGCTTTCATTTATCAATATGCTTGAAAATAACTCACCAAAAAATTTGGATTGAGATTTAAAGAGTCTGTGACTTTAAAGCATCAGGATTTTTTCTTTTGCCTTCATTACTCCAAATAGTGTGAAGATAATCTATGGTTCATTATAAAGGATTTAAACAACTATAAATCTTATTGATAAGTGGTGGATATGTGGATTCTTTTTCTTACTTTTTGTTCTCAAATATGAAATATTTGAATCTCAATCTGATTTTCAGAGATTTAAATTAAATAACTGGATTTTAGTGTCTTAGAAAAGTATTCATACCCGTTCATTTGTTTCAAATGTCTTCATGTGACAATCACAATCTTTAATGTAGTTCATTGGAGAACACTGAACAAACAACATGTTAGTTTCTTCTTTTTTTCTATTGTAAAAAAGGAAAATAGGAGGTTGTGCATCTTTTTGCATTTTGCCCCCTATAATTTGATACTCCTAAATGAAATTACATGGAATAATATCCTTAAGAATCAATTAATGTTAGTCTCGTCCTCCACAAAACAACAAAAATGCTGAAGTATACTGCACTGCAAGTTACAAAAAAGACATAAATAGACTTATGTTGTCCTTATTAGTAGAAACAGTTAATAATAGGATTTTAAAAAGCATAAAGTTTTACTTTCTTCTAAGAAAATAATTTCCCTGCCTGACGTTTCAGCTAGTTTCAAGTTTCAGCTACACAGTAGAGTAATTACTGGAGCAGTAAACTGAAGATGCCACCTCAGGCTTTGGGAAATTGCAACTGGTCTTTTCTAATACTTTATTGATCATTTGAAAATGAGCATTACCTTAATCAATTATTATGAAAATAATTGTTAACGGACAAATTACCGTGTGACAGGAGCCACAGTCAACAGAGCGGCTACATAACATTTTAATAGCAGTATCCATCTCTTAAAAAATTAATAGCAGCAGATTTTATCTCTAAATAAAACTGAAGCCTGAAAACAGATGAGTTAATGCTTTTTTACATGTTTTGTTGTAAATGCAATATTCTAATCAAGTCATAAATCCAGAGAGACAAAAATCTGATTTAACATTTTGTGACCCTTCAAATCTTATCCCAACCTCCAGCCTGAAAAACATCATTTTTCAACCTGACATGCTGAAAAATACAAGAGTTAATGCCGAGAAAAGCAGAAAAAGAATATAAGAAAATACCATTCAAAGGTAGCTGCTTTCTCCGTTTGCAGTGAAATTACTAAACAGGAGCTACAAAAGAAAGTATTATCTAGAAAAGCAGAAAAAGTTTCCAACAGAGCTGCTGGAAGGGATTGCCAGGTGGGCAAATCAAAACCCTGCCCATGTAAAAGACTTTCACCGGGATTAAGCTGACATTGAAGTGGTGGTGTGCTGTTCTATTGTGAAGTCACAACTTCACAGTAAAGACATTTGGCAGAGAAAAAACCTAATGTCAACGTTTCTTACAATTTCACAACAAATTCAGCTCCAAGAGTTTTAAAGGTGCTTGGAACATTTTGATAACCTTCAGCTGTTAGGCACACCGGTGGATCTATCATAAACTGTATAAGAGTTTAGGCCACCAATATTAGTAACAATCATCCTCAAAGGACTGAAGGAAAATGAAATACTAGCAAACTCTGAATTCAAGCGCTACCTCCAAGGTTTCTAAGTAGTTTAATGCTGTGTTAGATATGTTTTAAAGTCTCTGCACCACAAATTTACGGTGCAGAGATGGATGGATGAACAGATGGATGGATAGATACCTATTTTAAAAATATACATTTTAAAACCTAAATACTGCAATTTCCAGACTATTTAATGGACCTAAATGTAAGTCAAATCACTAACCTTGAAAAGAACAAATTGTGTCAATATATTGTCGTTTAGTCACAAGTATTCACGCTACTACATGACTTGTTTACATAGGAAGATTTTTTTACCTCTTAGTTAAATACACAATGGTAACATACATAAATACCATTAGTGATTTTCCGCAGAGCGCCTGTAACACAGGTGCTTTAAAAAAATACAGTATTCGACCACAAAAAGTCATTGATCACTAAAACTGCTGAAGTCGTCTTCTGTAGTTTCCGTCTTCTCTCTCTTTCGCTGTAACTCGATGTCACTTTTGTCTCAAGGCAAATTCTCTCTAGAGTTTGTGCTGTCCTCTTTGTCACGCAGCAATCCACTCTTTCAAAACCCGTTGGTAAAGAGCCAAATATTAGCCTCATCGTAGTGTTCAAAACGTGTGAACAAAAACCTGCGGTTTATAGTCTGGAAGTTACGGTAGGCAGCACGTGCAAAAATATGTTTAAATATTTCACAGAATCATAAACAAAGAATGCAGAAAAATCAGCAAACATTTCTTCAAGCAATGATAGATTTCAAATGGAGTGTTACAAAATGCTAACCAGGTGGCTAATATTCCTCTGATGACCTCATAACATTACATGAGCCCATTTTCTGTTCATTTTAAAACAGGATGGAGACAAAAACAATAAAAATGATTCAGGCAAAAAGTGTCAAACTGATGCCTAATTAGACATTTCACCATCACAACAGACATGTTTGCCAAGTTGCGTATGCCTATTTGTGTGCAGAAGATCATATTAACTTAACATGCATTGTAGGCAATATTCACATGGAATTCATGTGGGGCATTTACCATGCGAAGATAATTCATGAGGCTGGTCCCGTGTTGCCAGATCTGAGGCGAGGTGCAGCTCAGGGGCTTTACTCCAATTTCCTGACTGCGGTTCAATTCCCTGACCGCCCCCACAACCACATGAACGGCATCAAACATCAGCGCTGAAGAGAGCTGTTGAAAGAGAACGGGAGACAAAGGGAGGGAGGCAGAAAGGGCAGGATGGATGGAAACATGGGGAGGATGGGAAATGAGACAAGGCAGAAGATGTAATGAGGAGGGAGGTGCTAGCATTAATGATTGAAAGGATAACAGGAATAAAGGAGGAGAAGAGAAAAACAGACGTTGGGAATGAGTAAATAAGAGGGAAAGAGAGATGGATACAGTACATCAATAGCTATTAAATTGGAGCAAAGGAGCAGCTAAAACTCTTTAAATGGTCCATGAATCATCAGCAGGAACTGAACAGCTTAATATTACGTGGCAAACAGACAAAGCTTTATAAATAATACAAAGAATTTGTTTGCACAAGTCCGTGTTTGTTTGAGACACTAACCGCAGGGCCGGGATACGTCAAATCACAGCCCTCCCTCCATGAAAGGTTCAGGCTCCTGATAAACTCCAAATAGAACGGATGTGTGGTGTTGAACATGGAGAAACCCACGATGTTGGACTGCTCATCCACAATGTCATCCAGTCTCAGGAGGGGAAAGTCCTGAAGAAGCAAAGGAGAAATAAAAGGGCAGAGAGAAAACATTCAGATGACAAGGAAGGTTGGCAACACAGTGCTGTTCAAAACATATTCAAAAGGTTATTTCTCACCTTTTCTCACATCACTGTTATAAGTTTTAATGCATGTAATTTGTATTTCATAAGTCAGATCAACACAAAATAGTTCAGAACTTTGAATTGGAAGCAAATAACGAATAATTGTCAAATTTTTTACTACAAATAAAAATCTGAAATGTGACTTGAACTGGTATTTCGCCCTCCTGATTAAACACTTTATAGAATTACAACTCCCGGACAAATCCTGTAAACATGAATATTCAGGTCTTGTCTCATCTTCTCAAACTATTTCGGTCTGGGCTTTGACTGGACCATTGTAATATAAGAGTATCCTTTAATCTAAACCGTGCCACTGCAGGTCTAACTTTATGTTTTGGATTTGTCTTGTTGGATAGTAAAAATCTGTAACTAAAAAGCTAGATATAAAAAAATGTAAGTTTCATATATTACCAAACTTTGCTTCAAAGTACTGTAAAAATTGGCAGTACTATATTTTATTTAAGGGTATCGGAGAAAAGAGGGTTGAATACATTTATATATGTATGAAACATTTTTTAGATTTTTATCTGTAAATGACTTTGTATGGTTTTCATTCTACTTTTCAATTCTGGATTGCTTTATGTTGGTCTATCACATAAAATGTCAGGAAAATATATGGAAGTCTGCGGTTGTAAAGTGGCGAAATGTGAAAAAATGTCAAGGAATAGAAATATGATAGGCACAGTACATTACACCTTTGCATGTAAGAAAATAACAGTGCAGTCAGAAGTGCAATAAAGAGAAATGCAAGCTTCCTGGAGTGACAACTGATATTTGACAAAGAGTAGGAAAAGATATAGTTAGCTATAGAAGAACGGGGGAAAGGTGATGGAGAAGGATAAGAAGGGTTGATGGAAAATGCTTGAGTGGCTTTTCAAAGTGATACGCATGCAAGTGCATCCAAGGCACAAGAACACATCAAGTACAAAGTGCAGAAAGGAGGAAAAAATAAAAATCAGACATAAAATGACACTATAATTCAAATGCTAAAAGGGATGGAAGTATATCAAGGAGGCAGATGAAAAGCCTAGAAGCGTGAAGAAGGTGGCGGGTGGTGAAAAAAAACAAAACACATCTCATCTGTCATCACCTTCACCTCAGACCCCTTTCTTCGCCCTCCTTCTACGCATCTTTGAACAGCATGTTTGCTTCTCAGATCTCTTCCTCTGTTTTTCCATCTTTCATCTATCTTCCTCTTTTTTTTCCCCCTCCACTGTCACCTCACTCTACCTCCCCTTATTGAACGCTTTCTCCGCCTTAGCACCTTTGGTCACTCGCGCTCAGACAGAAGAGGAGGAGGAGCGGGATGGATGAAGGGAGGAACACGTGAAAATGATGGAGCACAAGACGGAGGAGAGGAGGTGGAAGAATCGGCATGTTCTTACCATGGTGGTGAGGATGTACTTATAAAATGCTGATGTCATTCCCAGCTCTGACGCCTGTAAGACAAAGAGAGAGAACAAGATGAAAAAATAAAGAGGCAGCAGGTGAGATATGAATGTGGAGAGAGAGAATAAGAAATGACAGAGGAAGACGGATGGCGAGCGAAAGGAGGAAAGAGAGGACACTTAATGGGGAAGGCAGAGAACAAGGACAAAGTAGGAGAGAATGTGACAAAGGGAGACGAGGAAGCATACGTTAATCACAGTTTTACATCATCAGCCTAACACTAGTACATTTTGCTGAGGGCGGACAGGCACTCCAGGAGAAAGCATCCCATTCAAACCGTGACTCACTCCGCTGGCTATCGGCATCAGAATGAATCAGAGCAAAGCCGGGTTAACATCTGCACCGCATCCCAGCAAAATGAGTCTTTGTATAAGAAAAAGAAAAAAAGATTTTTTTTTTTTTTTTTTTTGTCCAAAACTTTCAGAGGAGTGTAGCTAATTGACATGCAATGCCACAGGGCAGAAAGAAAATCTAAACTAGATGTTAATCCTATTCAAACACACGTGTGACTGAAGACCTTTGAAGTATTTCTTTTACAAATTGTGAGCACTGCAGTGTTTATCAGCGTAAATTGAAAAATTTAACTACATAACAGAAATAAACACCAAATGAGTCAAGCTGCTCGCCACAAAAGCAACTTTAAATCCAAATGTGTGGGTGGTTCTGAGGAGTGTATTGATGTTTGGTAGACCTGACCTTCTTGAGGATGAGATAAGAGACAGAAGCATTGGCGTCAATGATGATGGTGGCTACTTTGTCGTCACGGATCTCCTTTAGGAGGGGCGTGGGGTCCAGGTTGTCGTCCAGCATCCTGATGGACAGCGTCTCCCGTGAGATGAGAAAGCGACGAACGAGTTCCTCCAACCTCAGCAGGCCTGAGAGAAACGCAGAGCAAAGACAAGTCACCTGTCAGAGTATTTTGACGTTTTGGTTTGTAATGTGGAAAAGTTTAAGGGGCACTGTGTCCTTCTACAATACTTGAAAAATACTTTTAGCTAAATGTAGGAAAGCAAATCATAACTTTATATGGTCTGTACAGGACATATTTATTACAAACAATCCTCACTGGGACTTATTTTCTGGTGGCCATTATGCTTAGTAAGCTGTTGCTCTTTTTTGGAGCCACTAATAGAAGGAGGTCTTACAACCTGCTTTACATAAAGCCCATTGCAGAAATAAGGCCATCAGCCACAAAACAAGTGATTAGATTTTGTCTTAATGCCCCTAATTTACACTGGTAATGCCTCATATAAAAAAATTAAAAAGTTAACTTAATATGCGTCACCTGATGACTCTCACAGCTTAAGCAACATATATTTACACCTAAACATATTCACTGCTTTTTGTGTCTTCTATCACACTTCCAGACGTCATATGGGCAAAAATTACATATGCAGAACATACTGTGGGGTTATAATAAGTCTTTTCTTTCTGTTATAGCAAAACACTCCTGCTTTAAGTAGTTGGATATCAGATAATCTGATTTGACGCTTTTTTAGTTACATCTTAGAAACAAAATGTAAGAAATCAGAACTAATTCATTAGTCTCAGGATACTAGAGCTTCTTTTTTATTTTTATATTATCTGGTTAAAAGTTCACTTCATGCTGTGGTGTATTTTACATTTATTGTATGTCCAGGTAACAGATGAAGATTAGTTTGACTGCGGCTACAAAAGAAGCATCAGAAAAGTATCCTTTAAAAGAGCCTGAGGTGTGAATGAAAAACAGGAGGCAGTGGTTTCAGTTGTAGTGTATGTATTAAGTAATTGTACAAAATAAAAACAAGACAATAACAGCAAAAACAAAAGTAGTTTAGTCAAAGCAGACTCATTCAAAGTCCATTATCCATTGTCTAACTCGCCATCCGTACATCCTGGGAAAGATTCTGGTCCAAAAAAAAAACAAAAAACGACCTAAAAGATCAAAAATACACATAAAGAATTTGATTCCAAACAAAATAACCGAAAATCTTTATAGCATCTATACAAAGGAAATAATTATTAATATATGCATATGAGAGTAAATTAGTGTACTGGTTTATGCAAATTAAATGCAATTATTACATTTCCAATATCTTTAAACTTGATTCAACATTTAAGTAATCATGTTAAGTAGTAGTAAAACTGTGAGTAAGGGGGCGGGGCTTTAAAGAAGTTGGAGAGTTTGGGGCAACACAGGAAGTGGGCCCCCAAAAATAAAAGTCATCTGACTAAACATGTGTTACATCCGCTTTTCATATTTGGTCCATTGTGACGGAGGAGCCGTCACGAGCTGGGACTTAGAGTCCGTGTCAGCATGCGCGCGCATCCGCCGACAAACACGTACACAATCACTAACTTACTTTTGTTGCAGCTTGGACTGGGGCGGTTCATCGTGGGTGCACACGCGGTGTTCCTGCTTCAGTTAAACATTCATTCTAACATGTTTTCAGCATTAAGCTGTGCCGGGAAGGAGTCACATGAGGTGGTGATGTCATCAGAGCGCACTGGGTGTTGTCTATTAAATTGAGTATTGTATTTTGTTTACAAGTTTATTTTATTTATTTATTTTTCTCTTATTATTATTATTATTATTATTATTATTATTTTGTATACTTTAAGAGTTGATTTGAGTTAGAAGTAATTACTTAGTATTTTTGCTTGTTTGGATTGTCTGTGGGCGGAGTCTGTGGCTTTAAAAGCAGGTCTCTGCTCCACAGGAGGTCAGTCTGTGGTTAGACTCCTGAAGAAGTCACGCTGGAGGTGATGGACTGTTGCAAGTGAAGGTACTGATGATTATTTGATTTCTAACCTGTTCTGGATGTCCTTTGTGTGTGGTCTGCACCTGCCATCTTTGTGAGCGCTTAATAAATCCTCTAAAATGATCTCTGACTTGGACCAGTCATTGTGTTTGACTAAATCATAATAGAACCTCGTCACATTCATATTTGCCAATGTTGCTTGTTCAAAGGTTTTCTAGTTGCTGATATAAATTTAAAAGCACTATTTTAGTATATAATGATACTGCTTTGGCAAACTATTATGCTTTAAGTAAACTTTAAATGATATTGATGTCTCCAAAAATGTGGCATAGTTGTAACTTTCTCAGAGACATTTATCTAATTATTTGAGTGTCTTTGGGCCTGCATGTAGCCTAATCCTGGTTAGATTACAGAAGATACGGAACACAACATCAGACAATTACCCTGCCAATCATGACTGCAAATAACCAGATGAGGGGGGAAGAACAGTAAACATAGCTGCGACCTTTTAAGTGAATACAACGATTATACAAAATAAAGTTGGACAGATAGAGGAGCACTGAATGACAAACTTCTTCAGACAATTTTCCCACTTCAAGCAAATTCCTCTTCAAACTAAGTAGAACCAATAGCAGTCAAGTCTCACTTGACATCATGTAAGCCATTACTAGAAAGTCTGCTTTGGTGCTTCCTGATTGTAATTTCATAGTAAAGCACCCCCAGCTATGTAAATAAGTGGTGAGCGAGGTATCTGGGGGACAGAAAAGGGGGAGGAGAGAGAGTTGGAGACCAATGAGAGGAGGAGAGGAAAGGTAGTACTCCGAGCCCCGTAGGTGGAGAAAGCCTCTGTAAGCAGTGGGGTAATCACTGAACCAGGCCAAAACTTTAATTAGTTCTAGGAAGGAGGGGGGAAGAAAAAAAAATCAATGCACTTTACAGCTTCCTCTCGCTCCTCTCTTGCTCTTCCTATTTCACCAATTTCCAACTCACACACATAAGCCCTAACCTCTCCATCTCTCTCGTCTGAGCCCTTTGCTCCAGGTACCTCTCTCGGCCTTGATTCATCTGGCTCTTGTGCTGCCACCGTCTCCTTCATGTGCTCGGTCGCCATCCTTAACCCTCATCCATCTCATGAAAACTGCATAATGGAATTAGGCTCAGATAGCAGCTTCTGACTCATGCATAGTGAGAGAAGGATACATCGGAAATGACCCAAAATCTGTGATTCTCGCACATTAAGCAGAATATCTCGCTCAGGGAGGAGACATTAGATGAATACCATTAAGATGGAGTAGGAAAAAAAAGAAAAGAAAATGGGGATGTGCTTTCTTAATTTACCTTTTTTGTGTGCGCGTGTGATGTTCGGTGCAAAAACAGTGTGTTTTTGCATTTTGCTCACCTCAACTGAATCAATGCGAGTATGTCTGCTTCACTTTGAAAAGCCTTCTCTACACCGGAGTAAACAAGATGAATTAAAGAATGGGGGCCGATGGTAAACATTGTCTGATGTCGAACCTGTGCAGCACCACAGTACAGCTGCACACATATTAAATTCAAGTGCATCAATGTTTAATCCCTCGTGTGCAAACATACAGAACAAGCAAACCTGAACTCAACATGCACATGTTCAGATAAGGTAAAGCAGGAACTGGGTAAAAAAGGTATAAAAACACACATATAGCATGCTACACACACACCCACACGGTTGTTCAGAGTGTGGAACAAGCCTGTTGAGTGGCAGTTAGCACCTATTCGGCAGCCATGGCAACCGGCTCCACCGCGATAGATAGCGCAGCCAAGTGGGTCAGAGTCTGTGAGTGCGATAACCTTGTAAAGATCACCTTCGAGGCAAAATGCACGACACAAACGCACTCCACGCTTTCTCGGCAGGTTTTTTTTTTTTTCTTCTTTCAGAGAGCTGGATCTTTGTTCACCCAGATGGGTAAGTGTCCCAGCCATCGTTTGCCTGCAATTTTTCAGGGATGGAAGAGAGCGCTGAAAAACAGAGCTCTTATCTGGCCACTCAGCTGATGATCAAAACTGAAAAGGACGTCTGATGCTGTTTCAAAGCTCCTTCAATTCAATGAAGTCCAGTTGGTATTCAGCTTACTTTCAGGTCGCTGTGGGCGGTGGGCACTAACTGCCGAGGAGATAATGAAAGCTTCTCAAGCTTTCATTAAGAATCAATTTTTCTTAATGTCACAGCGTTTTGTTTGGCAAAATCTTTTCAGTCTACTTTCAGTCTTATTGTTTGTCGTTTTACTTTGAATTCTTCTTCGGTGGTGTGAGGAGTTGACAGCTACACAACAACTAAAGCCCACCTCATTTTCACTCAGAAGGAAGAAAAAAAAAACCTGGCAATTAGTCAGCGGACGAATCGGATTTTTGCCTCGTCCAAGAACGGATGGTTTTATTGTGTCACGTAGTCACAAAGCTGTTTGTACACTAAAGCCTCCATCCAAGCCCTTTTATTCCAGTGACTCTCAGCGGGGGACTGCAACATAAATCAATAATGCACTCTTTCAAAATGAAAATAAAAACAGGCAGTGACCAAGCTCCGAGTCCCCCGTGATGCTAAAGCTCTCTGAGTGCCCGGCCAGTCAAATCAAATGTCTGCTAAGTTCCTCCACTACTGGGAAGCTTTTCAAGCATGAATATTTATCAAACTGGTTTGCCCTTAAAACCCTCCGAGGTTCAGCATGAGTAATAAATAGAAAGGCTGCATCATGAGCTGCCTTCTGAACTCTGACAACAGGCACATTTTTATGACCGGGCTGCCAAAATGAGCAGAGGTGTAAAGTGATAAATTTGATTTATTGGCATCACTGTAATTGAGAACCACAGCTTTCTAAATATGCATTTTTTAATACGGTGTTTGAAATATTACATTCATTTGCATTTAAATCCAACCACTGTTATTGAGTAAAAACAAATGTTGCACAGAAGGTCAGGTGGGATTATCAACTTTACTTCTGTTTACTAAATGAGAGAATATTTTTAAGAAACTCATTTATTGCTTTATTCAAATTCTGATCTTTATATATAACACGTTTACGCTCCAATTTAGGAGAATTCATCCGATGGTGATATCACGGCTTTGCAAGCTTGATATTTTAATTAATTCACAACATGAGAGTTAGCTGGAGGCACAACTGTGAATGAATTTTAGGCAAAACAACAAACACACTGCTTCCACCATACAGGTATCAGTCCATGACGCAGGTTCAATTCCCGGTCCTGGGACATTTACTGCATCTCCTCCTCTTCTTTCCCTTCCCTACTGATGACTAAATGCCAATAATACCAAAAAGATATAAATAAAAGTCTGGTTTTATACCTCGGTTCAATAAGAGAGTGTCATTATTCACAGCACAACTACTGACATTCCTTCAAAGCAACATAGAAAGATAGAAAGATGGATTACAGTTTGCAAATGCACACAGGAACAAGGATCTTATCCGATGAAACTATAATTGATCATCAATGCAACTGGAGAAAAATGTGTAACTTCATATCCTTTATGCACAATCTCACCACAGCATATTTTAGATGATATTCCATGTTAGTTACTCTTCTTTTACTTGAATATATTATCATAGTATTCAGTCCAGCTCTGGAAATGAGTGTCCAGCTGCAAAGCAGCCAAACAGCGAATCTGCCAACTCTACTGGAGTCACTTTGTTCATACAAAGGTAAACAAGGTAAACACGCTTGCAAGGACTCAACCAATGCACTTACACCCACCTAAATATGAACACAGCTGTGCAGTCAAAGTCACATAATACAATTTAGTAGAACAAGAGGCGGTGTTACTCACATTCAGCCTTGGCACAGACCAAGCTGGCAGACGGGTAGCTGAACGAGCGTAAGATGGAGCCTATGGCCAGGCTCAGATCCTCGTTGCTGGGGTACAGAGTAACTGAGGCAAAGCGCAGGTAAGGCAGACGGGGCGTTTCCTCTGGACCAATTTTTACATGAGGGATCTGGAGGAAGAATAATATTGACAGCGAATGATAACGCATAAGAAAGGCCAGGGGGAAAAAAGTGATTTATGATTTATTCTGCAGAAACATGCAAAGTAAGGAAAAATATATAGAAAGACGAAAAAGGTATGAAGAAAATAAAACTGTTTGAGGAAATGGAGGATAACTGGTGGAAGAACAAGTTATTTAAAAAAAGAGAAACTGAACATGAAGATGCAGTAACGCCAATACCTGCAACTAGGACAAAAAAATGACTTATGTTGGTACATATTTGCACAGGTAACACACCTCTTTCTCCCCACATATGTGACTGACAGTAGAGCCGGAGGCGGGGCTGGAGGCTGGACCGATCACAGAGACGACGCCTTTGGGTAGAATCTGGCACACTGAACAGGGAAAAAAGGGAATAAATTTGGCTCTGTAATTTTTAGGACGGCTGCACTGATCTACTATCCTGCAGCAACTGTAGTCTGTTGAAAAGTGTGAGAATGTCAGTTTCAGATTAATCATTTATTCTACTGAAGCAGCAAAAGATGTTTCAGTCTAATCTGGTTAATTTTATTTGAAATATTCCAACGGCAAGAAGAGGATAACCAATCAGTTGTAGGACATTAATGTGAAGACAGTAATTTTTATTGCTATAATAATTTTTTGTCTTGTTACTGATTTACATTGTAAAGTGGGCACTACTGTAAGATTACAGATACTGAAACTGTTGCAGATTAAAATCCATAGCAGACTCACATGTCAAAAGTCTAATGATACATCCACTAACTCCCTCCATGAATGAAATACTGTTAAAGTACTTAAAATAAAAATACCGTTAAAGAACTTAAAATAGTTTTAAAAAAGGAGGAAAATTTAAAGCTTCTTTAAAAATAAACATAATTTCTATTCATCAGATTTACCAAGAGAAACTGTCTGAGTGGCCCTTTGTAACAAACGGAGTAAGATTTACAAAACAACAAGTTTTACCCTGGTTTAAAAAGATATAAATTCAGATAAAAGGTGCTTAATGAACTAAACAAGCAATTTGCTGCCCTGAACTTTCATCACCAAGAACCCACAAGCTCCTGTGGGCTATTTTCCTTTTCGCTTAGGAGTAAAGTTACTGTTTATTCTTTTCTTGCCATTCCTGAGCTGCTGCTTCAGACTGAAAATGTAAAAAAAAAAAAAAAAGACATCCACAGCAACCAATATAAGTTCTTTAAAACTTACAAATGAATTCATTCCTAGCTGTACAGTTAGGTATGATTGTTAGAGACTGTAAACATAATTAAAGTTTTTATTTCCTTCAGTTTCCATGAGCCGAGCAGCTCAACCACACGGACCAGTCCCTGCAATGGGAGCAGGATCTCCAGAACACAGGGAAATTAAATCAATAAATCATTAAAGGTATTATGTATTTTACAGGCACATAGTGTCACTTTATAGCACAATCAACTTCATTTACTATGAAAATGGTGTATAACCTAAAAGAAATTTGAGTTCACAGTTTGAAGCCTTGAAATTGGCCTCTGTTTCTTTAAGAAGCTCCTGCTCTTTCCGACACGCTTATATCATCACGCCATCACAACGTTTCTCCATTAAGCCATTTACAATCATTCCTAGAAGCGTTGCACTGAGAAGTACTTTGTATAAAAAGTTAAACAGGTAAACAGCTCCACCAGGTGTTTACTAATTGCTGCTGCCGCTAGTCTGGAGGAGCTGAAGGTGGCTGATTATAGAGCAGCATGTTTTTTTTTTATGACTTATCACATGAACAAGTTTATTCACATGTGAGTTTCCTTACATTTCTCATTTAATGGAAACACAGCAATTGCTAAATGGTGTTTTTTTTTACCTTAGCAGAAAACTGAAAGTTTTGCACACATTTGTAACAGAGACGCAGCTAGTGATTCATAGATGAGGGATGTGTATTTTTATTTTGATTTGTGCATTTCAACGTTGAAAATCAACCTAACTTGAGTGGTTTGAAACCTCACAATGCTGGTGTCCTTCCAGTTATTTTTCACTCTCCTCAGATCCCAAAATACAGCAGGTTGTAATTAAAAAAATATTAGTGTTAAAAACAGAGCACATGAACTATTAAGTATTTGATCCAGAGATGATTCAAATAACCTGAAAATATTTTTCCAATCTGCTTCTTTTCTCCACAAATGTCCAACATGAACATTTAGGCTAATATAAACACTAAAATTCCAGCATTAGGCAGATAGGTATCTCCTACATACTTATGCTTACTGCGTGTTTTATGTGTAACCGTACCACTGTAACCTTGCTAGACAAATTGATTAGCTCCATATTTATCTAAAGATGTTAATTTTAACGTGTAAACGAGGATTTATGGAAACACAGAAGCTAAATGCATGGGTTTATGACAGAATGGAACATTACAAGGAGGTTTGGAGGTTATTTCGGATGATGATGGTCTGTATTTCACAGAAATGAGTTTGATGACGGTCTAAATCCAAGACAAAATGAGGTATTGGGGGGGCAGGACCTGCTGAAAGACAATGAAACCTAAAGTGCTGGTGGCAGTCATTCACTTGCAGCTCTTTGACTCAGAAGGGAGGAAAACATGAGCTGCAAAGACTGGGATTTAGTGATGAAGAGCTTAATGCTGCTTTGATCGATTTTCTTGTTTTTCAGTTTGTATGTTTCACCAGCAGATTAAATTATTAAACATCACCTAAAGCAAACTGATGCAGAGATAGTAGACTAGAAAATCAGAGCTGGGATTTGTTCCAGAGAGGTTTAAAACACTTTTGGTATTACTTCTATAACTGAGAAAGAGTTTTGACTTAATCAAAATCATGGCTTGGTGAAATAACTTAAAAAGCTACATGACTTTTCAATAACTTTACGGATAAGATGCACTGACTTGCAAAAATAATTACACTCCTTGAAGTTCTGTCATTACTAAAACACATTTCATTTAGATTTTAAACCAACATAAACGAGGGCATATTAGTGAAGAGAAAGCAAAATGGCACCTGGTTTTCATAATTACCTGTAACAAAATGTAAATTGTAGTGTGTATTTGCAGTCAACATCCTGAGTAAATGTTGTGTAATAACCTTTTCTGCAATTATAGCATCCAACCTACATTATATGTAAAGAGTGGGGTTTGTTATCCTTTCTGCTTGCAATACAGCTCAAGCTTCATCAGATTGGACAAAGAGGAAATTTCAGCATTAATTTTCGAGTCTCACTACAAGACATGCATTTGGACCAAGGCCTGGACTTTGACTTGCACATAAATCTGCTTTGATAATTATTGATTTTATGTGATTCATAATATTTCATCCTCTGAATTGATGATGTTTTGGAAGCGACCAGGAATTTAAAAATAATTTAAACACAAAACAATGCATGTCTAATCAGGCCACTATTTGTGTGTCCATCTTTACTCATGAAATCTACGCTGTTCACACCAGATAATTACCCACAGAGGAGTCTGGTCACTTAACTGTCTGATTCAGCTATTCAAGAAGCTGCTTTTTTTTCTCCAGTTGTTATTGCAGCTCATCCCAATTAGTCCTCAGTATCAGCAACTGTGAGTGTCAATGTGTACATGTGAATATCTACTAAGTGCTTGTGAGTGCACAGGCTCCCTTTGTGGACATGCACGTGCGTATCTGCAGAAAGACGAGCGTGTGCGTGTGTGTAAATGCATGTGTGTGTGGATGTGTGTTGCAGTCATCTGTAGCTGTAAGATGATGAGCTCCCTGATCCAGAGACTAGAAAATGCTGTGAGCAAATCAGCCTTTCAGAGTTTCTTCCTGCTCGTTGGTCAAGGACACACAGAGACGCACATGGCCGTATTCTAAGCAGGGCACATTATGAGCTCAACCCTTCTAAACATTGTTCTAGCAGCCTGAAGCGAGGTCGATGACCTATCAGAAAAGGAGCAGAGAGGCGGTGGTTCAGTTTTGCAGTATTTCCACAGCCTTTGCTGACTCTAAAGATTCTGTTCAGTGAGTTTTCATGAAGTGTTACGGCCCTTTTTTATGCTACTGCTGATCCATTTTACTGTTTGATGATGTGTTTATTATTACGGCCTGCATGGTACACACTTCCAGCTGTTACTGGAGGGCACAGGTCTCCTGTTTTTAATGAGGCAGTCTTAGTGGCCCATTACTGGTCTCCAGTGACATGTAAACTAATAAGCAAAAGCCCCTTCTGGCTTCAAATCCCACAAAAGTGGTTGTGTGGTTGTGTTTTCTGCACATAAAAGGGTTGCTTTTCACACACAAAAAATTCTAATTATTCTTTTAAAGAGTTTAATCTTTTGGAAAGAAATGGTGCTATTTAACATACTTTTCTTTTGTCTGCAAGTCACTGGCATTATTAAATATAAATATGACTTATATAACACACTGGTATCCGCACCGGTCATTTTCTTTGTGCTAATGAGGCACTATGCTCTAAAGACTCGAATGTTTTCCTCTGGATTTTATCATTCTGTTATAAGTCTGAGGATGAAAGTTGATCTAGAAGTCATTTTTGAAGGGAAACGTTTCTACTCACTGGTGTCGGTGGTGTCATACTGGGAGTCTCTTTGCAGCTCGTATATGTCCACCTCCACTCGGGCTTGCACTGAACCCTCTATCACGCTGTTGATGTTCTCCCTGGCCAGGGCCAGCGCCAGCCGCTCCCCGCGCCCACACACAGACTGGTCATCCAGAATGGCAGCTAGAGAATTAGAGAGAGAAACGGAGAGTCAGGGAAACCAGAGGAAGAAACATGGACTATAATGATAAAGGGAATGTCAGAACAGAAACACACAAATGAATCGTAACAAGAAATAGAATATGTCCACAGCATAACAAGGTTGCTCCTTAATAGATCCCCACTTCCAACCCCTGAAGGAATAGAGGGATTTTTTTATGCTGCTTTTAGGATATGAAAAGAAATCCAAAGAAAAAGAAACAACTTTATTTACTGCCTTTAAAATAGTCTTTTCTGAGGACACTTGAGCCACCTTTATTCAGTGTCTTGAAAAGCATTTAATCTTTCAAGATTTTGTCGTTGCAGCAACAAATTACTCCACAGTCTCAAGGTACATAGACTGAAACAAAGTAGAGCACAAATGTTGAGTTTGAACAAATAAAGCTCTAAAGAAACGTGGTGTATATTTGCATTCAGCCTTCTTTACTCTGATGCCCTGAAATCTAGTGCAGCCAACAGTTTTCACAATCACATCATTTGTAATCAGAAATAATCTGTGCATGATTTCAGAAAAACATGAGAACTTCTTTTTGTATTTTGCCGCGAGCCATGTAGTGGAGATGCAGCAAACATGAGGAAAAATGTCCTCTGATTAGATGATTGGCCTGCATTCAAAATGCTATTTGTTCCAGAAAATTACTAATGGAACTTTTATATATTTATATGGTGAGAAATGAGAGGACAGCATCTTTCTGCGGGAAACGCTTTATTTTGTTTCTCAGAGATGACAGGGAGATGGAGAAGTAAGTAACAATATTTGATAAAGCATTTTGATAAAAAAGTATTTTTGAATGGAAGAATGGATCAAGCAAACTACTGGCCTATCCTGTACGAACACCTGTGAACTGTTCAAAAACTTTGAACAACTAAGATGTCCATTTTCCAGCAGGATGACCTCCTTAAACTTACAGCAGTGGTTTATGTCAAAGCATATTCATGTTTTAGAATGACCTAGTCAAAGTCCAGACCCAAATCGAAATGAGTATATGTGGCAAGACTTGAAATTATATGTTTAAATATGTTTTCCATCTAGTCTCACTGAGCTTCAGCTGTTTTGCAAAGATTTATGGGCAAGAATGCGTGCAAAACATTCTGAAAATGATTTCTAGCTATTGTTGGCAGGTCTATAAAATATTAACAGAGGGGGGTTGAATACAAATACATGTCATATTTTTGCAATTTTTATTCATGAAAGGTTGGAGTTTGCCACCGGTTCTTATGAGCTGATTATTAGTGTTCAGATCCTTTCCTTTGTGCTTTTGGTAACATTTTATGATGTGTTGCATGTTTAGTTGTTTTCTGTTTTTGCAGTGAATTTAAACTAGATTGTGTGTAGCATCAGAACAGACTGTTCTCTGTTTCCTTTACTTCGTTGTTACTGGTCTCTGCAGCTGTAACTCATACAGCTTCATTGATCTCCATTAAGTCCTTCGAACACCGATCACTTTCTTTTTATGCATGGGCATCATTCAGTCAGGCCCCAGGGCCGTGGGGAAAAAACAAAAACGTGTGACCAATATTTGCCATTCACACAGGATTAGACAGTAAAGCCAGCTTCTCACCAGCAGCATGGTGTGTGGGTTGTCTGTGCGTAATGTCATGATTTTCATTTTGGCTCCGCTGTTCAGAGATTACAGCACACACCGCAGCAGCATGTCGGCGTACAACACTCCTTAGGTTTGTTTAGTCATCGCCAGATTTTTGTCATTTTCTTTCATTCCTTCTGTGTGTGGCTTACCCAGTGGTTTGATCATTGTTCATGAAGAGTCCCTTGGTTTTCTCAGTCTTGCTCATTAGTTCCACACACTTCAGGCATGTAACACAACAGACTAATTGCAATGTTTTTTATTTTACCTGAACAATGAAACGAGTTGTTTTCAGTGCTAGTTTGCTTTAGCTAAAGGCGCTGTCAACGCAGCTGCAGATGAGAATCCCCAACGCATTTCAAAAGTCTGAAAGCCTTTTTTGAGAATCACTTTTATAATAAAAGCACTTCACATTTCCAAAGAAAATTGCATCAGCCTGATAAATATGCTGCAATTTTCACACAAAATGAACAGTAGTCGTGTAAATTCTGCTGAATAATCAGACGAAAAGCATTTCCGACATTGTGAAACAGTTTCTCTCATTTGATTTGCTCAGACACAGTGGAAAACATTTAGGTGCTAATTGTTATAGGAGAATTATGAAGCCAGAACACTAACACAGAACTGCTATTTATCTATTTAATGATGTAATCTTTCAGATTGCTCCAAGCAGCTGTTCAAGAGCCAAATTAGCCTACTTCCACTGTGCATGACTGTCCATTAATGTGTGAGCTGCAGTTCAAATTAGTGCTGTCTTCAGACCAAAGTTATGAGTCTGACCTTGTCGGATTTTTACTGCAAAATCTTACACCAGAATGTTCATTTAAACATGAAATGAGCACATTCAGCTGCTGTCAGATGAATGGAAAGTGGAGTTTAGATCGGAGACATTCTAGAGATAACTAGAGATATACCAATCAGAGATTATTTTGACTAATGTCTGATCATAGATTTTGTTAAGCACTGACCTGCCATTACTGATTTTGGATGGCTTTGTTTTTTTGGGGGTTTTTTTGTTAAAGACAAGATAATCTTATTACTATCTACTCCAAGTTACATAGCTGTTTCTTTCTGGATCATTGAATTTCTAAAAAGCAAAAAATATATATATATCATCAAGATTTTCTGCAGAGACCGAGCTTAACTGAGATTTCTGAGGACAGGAAGCATTTCTGGATTTATGACACAAAATTAAAAGTAAAAGAACAAAATCAAGCAAAATTGCTTCATAGCTTCTTGTTATTTGTGGAAACCTTTTCCTTTATTTAAAAGTAGCAGATTAAACAAAAAGGTGACATGAACACTTGAAAAATGTTGTTTCCTTTTTAAATAGCTTCTTTTGTGCTTCTGCTTAAAACCCCAATAATATGTAAAATAGTTAACAGAGTCTTATTCCCTCAGTATGACCTTCCACATTGAAGGGAATTGGGGTTTTTTTAGCTAAAACCTTCAGAACTTGGGTAACATTTTTACAGTTTTCAATGGGCCAATCACTGAGCAGAGTGATTCCAGAGTAAAATCGGACAATTTTGGTCATCAGGAAACGCTTGGTGCATTTATGTTGAGAATAATCTTTTTGCATAAATGACTTGTCTGCAGCTGAACTCAGATCAAAGAGCTGATATTCAGAGGATTTGACCAGCTAAAATATGCATCTGTGGTCAACTATAACACAACCAACTTTTACATTTATGTCACCTTGCAGAACCTTTACACAAGTTGATTTGGTCAATCTGGGCAAAAGGCAGGTTGCACATATGAACGTCAGGTATTGGTTTTAAATGCAACCGTTTTAAAAGTAATCAAATTTTCAGGAACACCTTTTCCATGTTTATAAGCTGCCAGAGTTAAAGTTAGAGTTCCCTTCCCCAACTTTCTGTGCACTGCCATGCAGCTGTCTGAAAGAATGTTACCACACATTTTCCAGCTTGCAAGAAAAGCAAACTCAGATATTTAGCTAATGGTTATTCTATATATTTTCCAGACTAAGTATTAAATTTAAAATCATAATATATAAATTATAAAGAAAACATTTTAGCTGTAATAACCAATGTTTTGTTGTTTCAGCAGCAGCAGAAAAAACATTTGGTTTTCCTCTGTATATGAAGGCTATTTGATCCTGATTAGTTTTATTTTTACCATGAAATTGTGGTATTTCCACTAAAGAATATCGACCTGTTTGTTTACGATGCTCACTCCAAGGTGAAACAACTGATTTGTGAATGAATGAAACAAATAAATGTAAAGTTCGTTCAGAAACCTTTCGACCTTTGTAGCGTCTACTCACCTATGCGGACAGAGGAGAGCAGAGGGGCCTGACTGAGGGAGAGTGGTGGCATCGTGACTAGCAGGAAGGAGAGGAAGCGTATTGACAGCAGCAGTGCTGGCAGAGCCGGCATCTTCTACTGCTCCTCATGGAGAACGGTCTGCTGGCTGCCTGTACCAACACCTGTGGAATTGGAGCGCGTGTTAGTCGACACAAAGTCCCACTCTTCCTTTAAATTGTCATCATACAGCTTATCTCCACTTTGCACTGTCATATTCCAAGGTAGTGGGAGCACCTGTGCTTTCACAACCCATACAATGCACGTTCAAAGTCAGTTATGAAGATGTTTCTTGTCATATCGCACCAGCAGCCTGGTTCCCATGCATACAGCTTGTCTAATAATAAAATACAGAACACAACTGTATCCACGTCTCCTGTGGAAAGTCTGCTCTTTAGACGTGACAGGATTCAGCCTACCAGAGGATCTCCGGAGGCTTTTCAAACAAAACATCACAAAGCACACACACACACACACGTTCTGCGTATTCACACACATTTGTGCACACGCAACACAAACAAACACGAAAACAGATCGACTTACACGATAAGGGAGTACTAGAAACAGAATAATAAGTGTAAATACAAGAGCTTCGAGGATAGATGGCTGTACACTACACAACACTCACCCGTATCCACCAACATGGCTGCTATACCCTAACCTCGAGCCGCCAACTTCAAAACGACACACAAACATGCAAAAAAGAGCACAAAGGGAGTTCAGAGGATCTCCAGTGGTGCTAAGCAACAGTCTCCAGGAATGACAAATCCTTGCTCTGACTGACAACATGACAAGGTTGTGTTGGAGAGGAAGAGACAGACGAAGACAGAGGAAATTGAAGGAGGGGTGTTTCTGAGCTTCACACGGTGCTGACAGACTCTTGAAAAGCTGCGTTCAGGACCTCTACTTGACCCGTGTTGTTGTAAACAGCAGTCAGCTGCTGACGCTGACCCAGACCGTGACGAGAGGATGTACCTTCACTCTCAGATAAATCAAACACAGAGAAAATGTGGCTTCATGCTGACCTTGTAGAGCTAACACCCCTCCACCGTCCATCCTTGAGCTTGATGGCTACTTTCACTAGAAAATCTTTCATCTGTCATCTATATAACCTTTGTTTGTCTGCCTAAAAGCTCAGATCTAAATTCCACTGAAAATCTGGTGCAACCCTTGAACAATGACGCTCACTTATAGTATTTGTGGAACTTGACACAGTCTGAGCTGTTTTGCAAAAAAATCAGTTTCTGGACATGAACATCAAAGCCCAGATGTGTCATTTTCATTTCAGGCCACATGAAGATCATGAATGTCACTAAAGAGCCGGTTGTGGCAACTACTTATTAAACTTAGACAGCTTTCTTAGTGTTTGATGTTTTGATGTTCAGTGCAATGTTTTTATGTGAATAGTGCCAAATTACATCAATGTGAAACGTTGTCTTAAAGTTTTATTTATGTTGAGTCTAGAGGGCCACATAAATGGCTATGGTGGGCCAGATTTGGCCCTTGAGCCTTCAGTTTGACACGTGTCATAGCCCAAAAGATTTGTAGCTATTTTTACCTCAAAATATCTAATCTTCAATAGCAGCTTATTTCACTATTAAAGATTGACATTATCTCCAACTCTTGCTCAACAGTTTATGTTTAAACTCCATAGAAATCTATTGTTCCACTCCATCTTCTGCACCTCTGACAGGTCTCTCAAATGGTGACCAAAATGTGCGCTTCAGCACGTTTGTAATAATAATGAATACACCATCCAGTGCAGATGGCCATTCGCTCATTATGGTTTCCACGGCTCAGAGCGAACCGAGGCAGGGCTTATGTGGAGCCATCTGTATCTGTGACACAACGTAGGGTAGCAGGCGCACAGTGGGAGTCATTTACGCTTTTATTGTAATCCATACATCTTTCTCGTTTAACTCAACATGTTACTGTAAAGTTGCCAATAAAGGCAATTGAAAATCTCGCCGCCACATACGCAAAGCTGTCATCTCATTTGTATGTTTGTTTATTATGGTTATGCAGCGGCTGCTTATTCAGACCGCGCCACAAGATTACTGCTGTCACTTTGATGATTCTTGCTGAAGTATTCTCTTTGCTTCTCATACCAGTGGTTTCATTCTCAATTTGCTCCCCAACAAACTGTGTGTATGTGTGTCTTTGTTGTGCTCATACCTGCGTGTTTATTGCTGGGCATGCATGAGCCTGTGCTTACCCACTGTGGGCGTGTGCGTGTGTGTGTGTGATGGGTTATTGATCGAGCCCCAGCTGAAGTGGTGGGCCCTCAGGTGCAGTCAATCAAAACAATGGGGAGCCTATCATGGGAGCACTGCATTTCGCAGGAGCCATCTGATTGGCTATTACCAGGAGGCATATTGCCATGATGACGAATAAGATCCAAACTAAGGCTATGGCTTCATCAGCGACGGGATGGAATCGGTGCCATTTCATTGTTATTGAGAGCTATTGACAGCATTAGACAGAGAGGATTAGAGTATCTTTACTCCCAGGAGAGAAAGACAACGGGTGGAAGGTAGAAGGAGATGGAAAGCTGTGAAAGAAGTTGGTAGGGGGGGAAAAAACGAAGCAGAGGGAATGGGGTTGCGCCGATGAGGGAATAAAAGAACAAAATTGAATATAGAGAGAAGAGATTGGAAAGTGTCTGCAGAAAGAGACGCAGAGCCACAAAGAGACAGAAGTGGTAAAGAAAAGTACATTTACCCAGGGACTGAGAGAGGAGAAAATTTAAAGCACTTTCACTTCAGTTCAGTGCTTTTAATTACATGTCAATAAACAGCATTTTCACCACAATTAAAAAAAAATTATACATTTAATTCAGCTGCAAAATCCCACATCTTATTTATTTATTTTTTATATTTTCCTGTGTTAGTTTCAACTAATTAAAACAGCTCCTGTCTGCGTCGATCCGAACATTATTTGCATTTCAAGCTACTAGAAGTCAGATTCTACCTCATCTCTGCTCTTTGAAGCACAAATCGATTTACCTTCTTTTGCAAATAAAAGAGAGAAACATGTTTGAAATCTATGACGCTCAAGAACCGAAGGTTTAAGAGCAAAAACAAAACCCATTGCATCAGGGAACAACAGAAGGAGGTGATCTGATCCTATGAGTCATGTTTTGTTTTACATCATGTGGAAGGCTGCGCTCGTGTTTACATGGGAAAAAAATTGGGAGCGCAGTACAACATAGGAAGAAGGCAAGCCAGTGGAAGTAGCAACGTCTGAACATTTTTCTGCAGAGAGGTCTTGTGCCTCGACATTCATGGGAATTTTACTCTGACATTAACTTGAGAAAGTACACATACGCCTAGAACCACAAATAAATATCTGCACTTTTATTCAGCCTCCCTGGGCCAATATTTTCCAAACCAACTTTTGCTAAAAAATAAAACAAAAAATAGCAATAAGTCTTTTGGGGCTTGTCTCTACCAGCTCTGAACATCAGGATAATATTTTTCCCTATTTTCTTTGTAAATAGCTCAAGCCCATCCATTAGACAGAGAACAGCAACAAACCCAAGCCCAGCACAGACTTGGACTTGGGTCCAGACTTTGACTGGTTTGTTCCAACACATGAATATGATTTGATCAACGCTGCTGCATTGTAACCCTGCCTGTGTGTTTTGTGTGTTTTCACAGAGTCTGACGTCTTTTGGAGTTTCCAACACGTTTTCTTCAAGGTTTGTCTAGTATTTTGTCCTAACAAACTTTCATGTCTCTTCTAAAGAAAATTATCCTGAACTATGCAGCCATCACCACTGTGTTTCAAGGTGGATGTTTTTGTGATGTACAGTTCTCCAAAATGTGTGCCACAAGATCTAACATTGGTCTCCTGTGAACAGAGAATCTTCTTCCACATGTGTGCGACTTGTAGTTATCCTGTCAACAGATTACTTCTGAGCTGTCTCCTTTTCAAAGAAATAAATAGCTGTGCTGTGATCTTACCATTTAAAGATGATGGATTTAAAAGTGCTGCTTTAGGCCTTAAAAGCTTGAGATATTGTTTTATAGCCAAACCCTGCTTTCAACATCTCCATAAATTTAGCCCTTCAGAGTTCTCTTTAACAATGTAAATTCATGCAACGCCAAGGACTTAAATGTTCTGCAACTGTAACTCTTTCAAAAGTTGAAAAGTACGCTGCTGTGGAAGTGAAGTGAGAGAGGCTACCACAGCATTAGACAGGTGGCGTTAATGTTGTGGCTAGCATTGTGGTGGTTGCAACTCCACCAGCATATTACTGTTGTTATTACAGTTATTATCACAATTTTCTGAGGTCACCGGGTGTTCCTGCTTTTATTAGCAATTTGGTGTGGATTAACCAGGATGAAGCTTTTTTCCTCATCAATCTGAGGCCGAGCGGTCACAGCTGGGGCCGGAGAGCCAGGTTCACTGTTTTTAATTATTTAACAAAACTGGAAAAGCTACATAAAAAATGTCCACATGCGAAAAAAAAAGAAAAAAAAGAAAATCCAAAGCAAAGCTAGTCTTAGAATTGATTATTGTCTTAGGAAAGTTTTACCAGGTTCCTATGGATACCCCTTTGATAGATCTGGCCATGAAATTCTAAGCAATTCTGAGCACTTCTTCCATCACTGCAGATGAGCGAAAGAAAATAAGGAGCTGAGAAGTCTCAGAATGAGGTGGGGGAATTGAGAGAGCCAGACAGAGTCGAAATGAAGTCGAGCACAAATGGTAAGACACTATTGCCGTGTTCAATTTGCTAGGACTGTGTATCTGGCTGGCATACAAGCTCTGTTGTGGTGGCGGTACATGGCTGAGTCCCTGTCGCTGTCGGGTGTCAGTCTGCGGGGAGCTGGAGCAGCAAGAGGCCTGACCACACTTGTCTGAGCTGCACAGAAGAAGAAAAAATTTGTTCCTAGCCTCCCTCGTTTTCTTTCATTCTGCACCCTGCTGCATGTCACCCTATGCACTGGCACCACCAAGACACACAGAGAAGCTTAACACATAAATATTCTGATGTGCCCGACTGTGTGTGGGTGCCTGCATGTGTGTGTGTGTGTGTGTGTGTGTGTGTGTGCAGAACAGAACAGTGAGGACAGTATATGAAAAGGGACATTCAGGCACTGTAGATTCAGCTGTTTGGTGTGTGCATTCATCTTGAAGCATATTTGTGTGTTTACTTATTTGCCTGTGTGCGTGTGTGTGTGTGTGCGCACTCGAGAATTGGCAGCTTGCTTGTAGAGTCTGTTGTGTCTATTGTGAAAAAGAAAGCCGTAAAATCTGAAATCTTAATTACATAAAGGGGAGCGTGTGGAGAGGAAGGGGTGGGTGGCTGGTTCATGATGTTGGGAGGGTTACATTGGAGGCAGGAAAAGGAAGGAATGCGATCTCCCCACTGACCCCCAGGGAAGACGGAGAGAGGATGAAGAGAGACGGAGGCAGAGGAAGTGGGATGAGCAGGGGAGGAGCAGAAAATAAAACTCAGATGGAGAAAAGAAGCTTCAGGCTATATAAGGAAAAAAAATCTTTTTGTTTTCCACCCCTCCTGCCTTATTGTATGAAACAAAGAAATCTAACAGTTATCATAAAGGAAGGATGAATCATTTCTATAATTGAATTTGTAAGTGGAACAGCTTCAGTGGCTTTGGATTTCAGGAGACTGTATGGAGCGACCATCAGGGGAACAGAAGCGTTATTTTGCTCATTCTCACAATTAACCAGCCTGCTGAGTACAGAGAGGCACTGCAGCAGAAAGCGGGGCCGCCGTCCCTGAATGAGTCTGGTTAAGTCATTTTGGAGCATTTGCTAAAATACAGCAACCTTCCCCAGACAGTATTGATGAGCTGGGAGGTTGGCCCGAGTGTGTAAGTATGTTTGTGCTCATGCAGTGGAAAGATTCAATTCTCCCCCTCCTTTGACTTCCGACATTTGGCTACTTGAGAGGATTAAGCTTTTGCTGCTTTGTGTCTGCTTCTAATATCAAGAGCCGCACATATTTTCGTTCATTTTGACTCAGCATTTTGAGTCTGCAGTCATTTGGGTTCCTTTATTCTCTTTTCTCATCATCTCTGACTTACTATCCTGCTTCAACTCTCTTGTTTCTTTGCACTTCTATCATTTTTTTCTGTATTTTCTACCTTATCTGCATGTTCTGTTTTATTCTTCAGCTGTTCAGTTTGATACAGGCATCTTAGAAAGTCAAGACTTTATGGTGAAGCCTTGCACTTCTGAGAAATATGGGAACCTGTAAGCAGGTACCCAAATTTTTCATTTCTGCTCTTGACATTTCTCACTTTACCAGAAAATGTTTGAGAAAGAGCTATTTCATTTTAAAGCGCTTCATAAAGCGCCTTTCCGAAATATTCATACTTTCCCCAGTGCATGTACTCAGGATTTTATGAGATGAGGTGCAAAAATCTGTCAACATTTTTTTACATCTCTGGAAGCATTTTTTGTTGTCCAAATGGTTTATAGACAACTAGGTCAAAATTGAAAGACATTTGGTTTAATATTGAAAGTTTTATTGCTCTCCAGAATTGATCTCAGAAGTTTATGAGTCTTTTAACTGTAGACTGGTTTTAGTCAAGAATGGGTCCCACAAAGAAATGTTTGACTCATGGCTTTCTAGCTAAGGATCTGGCAAGATTACTACTGTATATCTACATACAATTTATGATATCTGGCTTTGTCTTCACATTATTGAGGGGGTTTTTTTTGTTGTTATTTTATTTACTGTCATCTTTCTTATCAAAATTAAACTTTTTTCTTTATCTGCCTCTACAACATTTTACCAGCAGGTGTGTCCTTTCTGTAAATCTGTCTGGATAATTTCAATTCTTGCTGCATAACTGACTTTTATCACATGGCAACAAAGCTGAACTTTAACTCTGAAGATACCGCGGACATGTCTTGGTGTCAGGATACAACCGGTCGAGCCAGATGGCCTAACGACTTAAAATGTATGTTCTCATTTACATATTTATGCATATTTTTTTCCATTATTCCCAGTTTCTTTTGCCGACAAATAGATAAAATACAGAGTATATTCTATACATTGATGTTTTACAGCTTTAAAAATGGAAAGAATAAAATTATATCACAATACTAAGTCAAATGAAGCAGTCTTTGAGTTTTGGTTTATATTTTCTCACATTTTTGCAGACTATTTTGCAGACATTTTAAATATTAAGTCTAAATGTTCATTTTTTTAACCAGTTTATATTTGTTGGATCTAATATATTAGTTGAAATCATCACTATGAATAAACATATTACTTTCCCCAGTTTAAACAAAGTCTACATGTAACTTTAGTATAGACATCAGATCTATCGCTCACTGAGTGCAAATCAGCTTGAAGCCTTTAGGGAAGTCATTTCCAGTATCGCCATCTTCCCATCAACTCTGACCAGCATTCCTGTCCAGCTGAAGAAGATCATCCCACCAGCATGATGCTGCCTCCACCATGTTTAATAATAAAGATAGTGTGGGCATCACACAGTGTTCATTCTCTTAGATTTTAATTAGAGGATTTGCTAACAGTGCTTTCACTTCAGATAAACACAACGGTTTAAAATTATCTCAATGCAAAGAAAAGGACAATAAATAAATAAAATATAAAATGTTTAAATAAAACAATATTAAAACACTGATTTAAAAAGTGCCAGAAAATTATCTGGATCCACCAGATATCTTTCAAATAAAGAAAACACTGAATAAAGTGCAACTACCAGGAAGGGAGCAGGAAAACGTACAGATTATATTTAATACAAACACAGTTAAACAAACCTGTTTCAATATTTGCTTTTTATATTAAGAAAATAAAAACCCGGATAAAAGAAAAAGACACAGTTTAACAAAAGTTTTTAAAAAAAATCTTTATATTAACATTTCTTATTTCGGATAATATAAGCAATTGAAGAGATATATTTTAATAATCTCTAATGTACCACCCACTTAATAAAGTGGTTATTATGTATTATTATAAACCATAATATTTTCAAAGCAGAGAGTTTCCCTCTGAGAGGCTGAAGATCCACAGGTTACAGACCAATGAGCTAAACCGAATAATAAGAGGGAACATTATCATCAACATCTCTATTAAATCATCCGAAAACATATTGCTGAAGAGCTTCAGCAATATCTTATATAAATTCTGTCAAAGAAATTTTAAAAACTCTGTTTAGTGATGACTAAAAGCATAATTTTAAGATTTGAGACAATTATTCTTTTTCTTTCTCCTAACAAGCTATGATTTTATTCTCCATTACCCATGGAGTCCCACTGAACTTCAAGGCTCCAGCGAAACTTCAGCAAAAAGGAGACTGGGAAGCTACCAGGCAGGTGGTCATAATGTAATGCCCGATCAGCGGAGAACCTCCATACTAATCCCTCAATTTATATTTTCCTTGTGATTAATTTGGCAGAAAAGGGGACAGCACAAATGAGAATGAATAAGAATAACTGTGAAGAGCAAATATAATATGACAGCTTTGCTTTCCGCAAATGATTAATTAACATTCTTAGATTCATAATTAAGCAAACAAGCCCAAAACAGCAGTATTTGCTTGCTTGAGCTACTCAAATATAATTTTCCTCCAATGGAAAATGCTACGAAGACAAATCGAAAGGTGTCACCTTGGTGGCTGAAAATGGCATCAAGTTTCTGTTTTCTTTTTTTCCATCACTTTGTTTCCTGAACAATTTCTTGATTAGTCTTCCCTTCAGTCTAATCAAGAAGCTCTCTGTATGTTTTCTCAATTCCTCTGACTTGTCCTCGCTCAGCAGGGCTGCAGACACTTTGAAGTCTCACTTTCACCTCCTTCCTCCCTCTCCGCTTTGTCTCCTCTTCTTCAGCCTCTATCAGTTCTGACTTTACTTCAGGAACACTGTATAGCCCTGTCTCTTCGCTGACCTCTCTCTTCTCTCTCAGGATCTTCGCTCTCAGCGCTCTCTTCAATCTCGACAGCCCACTTTCTCTGCCACAGCCCCCCACTGCCGCCTCGCCATCCGCCCCCTCTGTTCATTGAACATGGATAAATTCTGCCCAGTATTCTCCTTGACAAAGAGGCCCTCAGTCTGTGTCACAGGCTGCTCGGGGAACCACCGTTCTCCTGCGACACTGTCACATCTGAGTACGTCAGGCTCAAACATACAGACCAGCTCCAACAATCTGCATGAGCTCTCCAAGAAGCAGCAAAGAACGGTGTGTTCTTGTGTGTGTGCTGGTATGCAAGCAGGCCGTCTTGTTTTCTCAAAGTCCGCGTCCCGGTGCACGGCTGCGTGTGATTTGTTTGAACATGCCAGCAGCGAGTTTGCATTTCAGCCTTGCTGCATGCATATGTACCACCCGCTGTTCAGGCAGTGTGTGTGTGTGTGAGTGGAGGTGGAGCATGCCTCTCGGTTTATTCCTTTCCCCGGGAACTGTTTAAAAAAGAAGAGTTGTTTATCATCTGAGGCTGTCGATGCACTTGTTGCAGCTGCGGCTGACGTCAGCACAGCAGTTTAATCACAATTAGGAGGCCATCCTTGAACTCGTTTGTCTTGCGGCTTGATTGGAGATTGAAAATTTGCGTTCTGAACAAAGCCTTGGAAATGCAGCAGTGACATTATTACATACGGCACTGGAAAGAGAGCCATGTCTGAGCAGGAATGGAGGGTTGTCAGTAAGAATCAGTGTTTCACATGAACGCTATTCTAGATACATCCCTTTCTTATTTAAGTACTAAATGAATGGTAAACTTGGTTCTGATATTAATGATGTAATTAGGTACTGAAGATTAAAAATATGCAGATTTAAGTTTTAATCATTGAGCTTTATTCAAGTTCATGGATAATATCCTTATGAATAAAGCCAATACTTAAATCTCACTCAATTTACTTTTAAGCATCTATTTTATTTTGAGAAAAAAACTAATTTACTTTTTTATTGAGATAATTACTTGCCTGTCTTCAAACACTTTCCCAAAGCTGCTAATATTTAAGGACATCTGAAACTTACTCTGGTGACATTAAACAGTGTTATAGTTCAGTGTAAATGGCTGTCCAAACTCAGGACACAGTTCAACAATTTCTTGTAGAAAATGCCAATATCAAAGTTAATTTTATTTCCTCTTGCTGTGGATAAAATGAATGCTTTCCCTCCTTCACTTCTAGCTTAGCAATAAAAACAGAAGGCCTGTGCCTTAATCATTAAAGCTGAAATGATCCATGCGAGGTTCTGTTTGCACCATGTGTGCGTGTAGTCCCATCCAGATGCCATTAAGCAAAAATAAAGCTACTGATTTTTGTAGCTTTATTTGAACTGTCATTCTTTGATAAACTTACCCATAAATATAGGAAAATAAACAGAGTAGACTGTCCTCAAATTACCTATGAAGCGCGGTGTGGGTATGCACTGTATGCAACGCATAGGGCGCTGCACTAGAGGGGGCGCAAAAATGATGTGGGGAATTTTTTTTCTAGTACTTAACAGCTGTTTGTGTATTAAATGATCAATAACAGAGGAAGAGCACTGATTAGGCGCCTCTTCCCTCCCATACAGGTAGCTAGGGCACGCGAGAAAGCGCTGAGGCGCGTGTTTATTTATTTTTTCTTTTAAATTTGAATTGTAGGAATGAACTCGACAACAGGGAGCTAAAGATGGGCGGCAGAAAAAAAACTCCAGGGCACAAAGCAGAAAACGAAAGAGAGGGATATTAAAAATTAAAATATTAAAACCTCTAAAATATCTAGCACTACTCCAAAAAGAGCAGGTCGTAATAGAAAATGTTGCACATCATTTACAAAAAAAAATTTAAAATAAAAAATAAAAGTGACAGGAGGTATACCTCTACATTAGAGGAAGGAGTCAGACGAAGAAAAGCTTTTCAAAGAGGTTGAAAGACAGAAGGTAAGTAATGTCAGTGTATCAACAAGAGAGTTGTAAATATTCAGATTAGCTTAAACTAGCCTAAAATGACAGGTGGTTGTTTGTTGTCTCCGTCCCATAGAGGAGAGGGGCGCCGGTGACATGTTCGCACACACTTCAGAAAGTATGTAGTTGCGTCCCTGATGAAGCGGCAAAATATTATTTAAGGAGTATGTAATTATTTTGAGAAATAGGATTTCAATTCTAAGATGCCACTTTTCCATGCAAGTATTTCCTTCTGTTTTTGCCGTTAGACCCCAGAAACAAAATAGGTTTCTGTACACTGCAGCTTTTGTGGGAATCCAGGTGTGTCCAAAAGCTGTATGTGTAAACAACATAAAAAGAGGAGCAAACAGATGTTAAAAACTGGCAGAGCTCAACAGCAAAATTCTGTATGCCAAAGCAGAACGATGATGCCAATGTGGATGTAAAAAACTATGGTGCATTTTAAGTCATTTCAGAAGGCTTCCTTCATAAAAGTTTGATAAACAAATGTGATTTAGTTCATCTGAGAGTTGGGGATGTAAGATTTCTTAAGAGGTAAACTATTAAAATAAACTAGTTCTAATAGACATGAGCAGAGTATGAATTTGTTCTTGTGAAAACTGAATTTGCTGCCATTTAGAAGGTTTCACTAAAAACCTCAGAGGCATAATTCATAAAAACAAAACAAAAATAGACAAATCAAATAAAGGAACAAGAACAAAACTATCACTTTTTTAAAGTTTTAGTATGACTAATACATGTCTAGTATTCTAGAGAAACCAAAGCATTTGAAAATCAGTTTGAAATTCAGTTATGATTATTTTAATTTTAGACAGACCCCCTGCCTCTGCAGACAGGGGAGACAACTGTTCAACATCGAGTGCGGCGTAATCAAGCAAACAAAATACACTCTGATTGAAATTATCAGCATGGTTCATTCCGCTGAGTGGTACGCACACAGTAAGATGTTTGGATGCAATCTTTTTATTTAACCTTTGCACCACAGCAACCTACAGGCGCTCAGCTGACTTCAGCACACATGTGGAGCCAAAGAACTAAGTGTGCAAACCCGGAGAGACGGTCTTTTCTTAAAAAGTTGACAAAGTCTTGATGAGACCTCTGATATGCAGGAGGGAAATAAGACACAAAAGCTCTCCTCTGTATAATTCAATGCTGTTGTCTTTGCAGCTGATGGATGTAATAAAAAAAATAACTCCATTAGGTCTGGGAAAATATTTTTGGATAACTTGAACTCTTTAGTCTGAGAAAAAACAGCAATTATCTCAGGAAACAAAACCTGAACAAAAGAAAAGAAAACATTTTTCCTTCAAGTACGTAAATATCCCTCATGCAGATGGTTGTTACCATGAGGGCTGGTTGGTACAACAAACACACAAACTATGATTCTCCAGCACATATGAGCTGCATTAATTTTTGTAGGTCTGTGAATCCGAAGTCTAACACTAAATACTTTTAGTTACATGGCTAGTAGTTCAATTAATAGGAACATAAATGATAAACGTCCTATCGCCAGAGAGAACATGTAAACTCCACAGAGGAAAGCGATATCTGATATTTATAGAAACGACTTTGTTACTGCGAGCAACTGATACACTGTGAAACTCCACATTTTAATGATTTACAGCTACTTGGCAAAACCAGAACCAAAAAAAAAAAAAAAAGTGAAGGACATCCAATGTAGATAGAGGTTTATATCAATTTATGAAAAGTACTCAAACAAACGAAGAGATTTGACTGTAAGTAGATATACTATATGCTGTTAAGCATGGAGAAAGGGAAAAGATTAATGTATAAGATATCCTAATAGTTATTGGGCGAGAGGCAGCAGAAACCCTGGACAGGTCACCTCCAATCCATCACAGATAAACACAGGAGGCAACTATTTATACACCTGAGGGCAATTTAGAGAAATCAGTTAAAGGAAAATGATTGTCCCTGGCCTGGGAGAGGAATCTAAAGTACCTGGAGAAATGCCAAATATGCACTGGAGGAAAATACAGCTGAAACTACCTCATTGTATAAAACAACACTTAATTTTTTTTCTCTCTGTATGACATTAATTAAGACTAAACTTTCCCTATTTTAAGCCAGTTAGGATTACTGAAATTATTTCTATTTCCCAGTTTATCTATGTTCTTCAAATACAGAAGTTTACATACTTCTCTCTCAATATTTGGTAGAACTACCTTGCAAGCTGAAGGATTTCAGTCAAACAAAGTGTGCTACGTATCGTTCTACAAGCCTCTCCCAATGGTTTCCTAATATTTTGGCCTAATCCTCCTGTCTAGCAAAGCTGAATATGGTTTGTAGGCCACCTTTCTCCCACTCAGTTTCATCTCTTTCTACAATTTTTTCCACAGAACTAAAGTCACAGCTCAGGGAAAATCTGAGCTCCTAAATATTAAAACAATTTGCAACTCGTTTGGTGGTATGATTGTGGTCATGATCGAGCTGGAAAACCTATTTGTGTCCAAGATTTGACTTAGTGATGTCAGACGATGTTGTGTCATCTGTTGTGTCAAGACCACCAATCCCTTCAGCAGGAAGGAGTTCTTAACCATGCAAGCTATTCCCTTTAGCAAATGCAATAATGCTCGTCATAGACAAACACTTCAACTTTAGTTTCATGAAGGTTTAATCTCTACTAAGCTTTAATCTGGTCTTTTATGTTTCTTTTGGAGTAATGACTTCTTCCTCTGAGTGGCCTTTCAGCCCATGTTGGTACAGAATTAGTTTTACTGTAAATAATGATTCAGTCAACATCTTTACGAACTGTTTTGCTTTTTCTCTAGGGTTGGGAGCACATTTCTGTGGAGCATTCATGTTCTAACCATGGATGTGTGAGTTCCCACCAAGTACTTTGGGTTCCTCCCACAATTAAGCAAGAACATTTGGTTAATTAGCCATAAAACTGTAATTAGGTTTTAATGGAGTGCATGGTAGTTTTTTACACTGTTTATGGTTCCTATTCATAAACTCATGACTTGTCAGGGGTGTAACCTACATTAAAGCCATTGATCAGTCCTACAAAAACTACATGGGTATAGAAAATGGATGAAACTCAGCTTAAAATTGCAAGTACATTTTTGTGTTTATGTAGCCTACAGCTCAAATGCAAAGTTAAAATGATGTGTGGTTCTAATTTAGATGTAAATTATCATTGGCATAACCTACTTTTATGCAATGCATGTCTTATGATTTACATTTTCTGTAACTTTTAGCAGTTTTTTGCTCTTTTGTTTTTTGCTCTTTTCCTTTTTCCTAACAAGCTCATGCAGAGCCAGCCAACCGAAAAGCGGGGCTGTCTTACTGAATCGCTTTTCCAGAGTTTTATTCTGATTGTTTTGTGCTTTTTCTGCTTCCTTAAAGTATTTTCTCCTGTGTGAGTAGTTGTTTTGTGTCTTCTTTGAGATTTCTGCACGCCCACAGAGAAATCTGCATGCCACATAGTTTTGATTCAGCTCAACTCGAACTGATGCAGTGTCACCAGGGTTTCCTCACATTAGCATCTGCTCTCAGGATTTTCATCACTTCTATCGCCATTCAACAAAGGAAATTTCATTAAATTATGGGAAGCATTTCATAGACAGAAGTTGTGTTTGTTTGATCGTTCAAAGCCCAGACACAAACATTTGTACGGCTGCCTGGAGAATTTTGTTTTTTCGAATGAGAACCCATTTACAGCGAACATGAAATGGAAAACGGAAGCAGCCCGGCGACATGCGGTGAGACCGACAAAGGTCTGCGAGTTTGCCTTTGCACCACAACAGTTCTGTGATGAACTGATGAACCGCATCCACACAGCTCTCCCACTTGGACACCCACGCGCCACACTCGCACACAAATACACACAATCACAGAAAGCAGATAAACAGAGATTCACACAAACATTTCCAACATATTTGCCTTCATGCACACATAAACACAAACACGTATACACGGGGTGGGGATTAAATGACTCAGATGGCATTTGTTCTTTATGTGTCTCTCCACCCCTTTCTCTCTCTCTCTCTCTCTCCCTCTCTCATTGTCAGGTTTTGCTGCCGTGGCAACAGAGTTAAAGATGAGAGAAGGAGGAGGAAGTGGGAGTAGGGAGGAGTGTGAGGGAGACGGTGATGGAACAGGTAAAAGAGAGATCAGAAAGTCAGAACCTGCTGCTTGTGTGAAGTGGAGCTGTGTCACTGCAGCAGTTGTTCCCCATATATGTGTGGGGTTTTTTAATCTTCTAATAAGAGACAGAAACAAAACGAGTGTGTTTTTGTAGTGTTGCCTGGATCAACTGCTGCTCATTGTACCTGATTTCAAAGTGTGTGTGCTGCATGATTGCAACAGATCTCCATCTCAGTGAAATAGAATATTACCAAAAGGGTTATTTATTTCAGAAATTCAATTGTTCAATTTAATTTTGTTGATCTATTTCAAATGGGTAACGAGTAATGTTTTTTTTTCTAATTACCAACAAAAGATTTTAGTACAAAAATGTGAGAAAGACCACAAAGCAGCTACTGACAACTTACAGAATGAGCCGTTATCAAGTATATTAAAGGAAAATTAAGTGGAAGGAAACAGAGTGGTAAAAAATGATGGACTACCAACTGACATGCTGCTATCTTGAGTATAAAATAAGGCAATGCGAGAGTTTGGGGATGATATACCACACACAGACGTGTCCAGGATTTTAAATATAATTGTTGCGATATTTGTGTCAGGCCCCTGCTGAACCAGATAGATCAATGGAAACATATTTCCTGGACCAAGGATTAAAAAGGTTGGACTGTTGCTCAGGTCCAAAAGTAATTTTTTGTCAGATCAAAGTAAATTCTTCATTTCATGAGGAAATCAAATACCTGGAGTCCGGAGGAAAAATGGGAAGGTAAGGAGTCCAAGTTACTGGAGACCCAGTGGGAAGTTTCTGCAGTCAGTGATTTGAGGAGTTGTGTCATCTGCTGTTGTTGGTTTACTGTGTTTATCAAGTCCAAAGTCACAGCAGCTGTTTTTAGTCTCTCGGATCTGCAAGTGGCGCAAAACAAGCAGCATAGGACATGCGCATAAAGCCTCCAAACAAGCTTAGCAGTTTTCACAACGAGAAAACAACAAAAGTGAAGAACAGAGCAGTTTTGTATGGTACAGAACTCCTCTGTGATGCAGTAGTTCATGTAAATAGGGCCCAAACTACTTTAGATCAATATTTCAGTGTTAGAAATACCATTTTGAATTAAACTATGTAATTTTCAACCTTCATAAAAAACTGAATTCTGGGTTTTATTTGCAGTCAGCTATAGTCATTCAAATGAGAAGAAATAAACATTTGAAATCTGTTAGTATCTACATGAGTGATTACTGAAGGTGTCCAATGATATTCAAATTCACCATCATGCACCTGTATAAATGCATTTTTCTTCTCTCCCCTCTGTACCTCCCTCTAATTTGGGATCAGCTCATGCAGTTGTACTTCTTTTTTGTCAACAGAAAAAACAAATGCGGGGAAAAAAGGAGCAAGTGAGCGTCTTCAGCATTTTTGTCTCTAGCTTACATGTGGGGCTTCTGGTTTGTGTTTTCATCTGTACTAATTTGCTCTGCAGAAAGCATCATGCTCAAATCTGGTTTGTTTTCAGCTGCTCCAGGCGAGAGACAAATTCTCTCCGACTTGCTCTCTTCTGACTTGCCTCAACAACTGCAAAGAATTCACTTGCATCAACGCAAAATAACATTTTAGTAATAAAAAAAGAAAAATGCAGGGCAAACCAATATTCTAATTCAGAAAAAGAATTAATGTGCCCCTTACAAAGATGAATATTGAATGCAGAATTCCTGGGTTGGATGGAAATTCTGTTAAAAAACCAATATCTTTCATCATGTCTTTAGACTATTACTACTGAGTCTTTGATTAAATAGATAACGCAAAGAAAGCAGAGAGATTTTCTTTCCATGGAGGAAAAGAGAAATGGTGCCAGAATTTGTAATAAAAGAACTGGTCTTGAATCATCTGTTGGGAAAAAAGTGTGTTTTATCATTACTGCAGAATTTCAGATGTATAGTTAGGCACAGTAATGGTATCTTCCAAGAAAAGGTCCATCTGTAACACTGGAGTAATCACTGAAAAAAATTTAATTGTGCAACGACACAACATTTAGAGCCATTTGTAAAATTTAAAAAAACATTTAAACTTCCTACCTCAATCAAAACTTTTTTCCACCCAGCATGCTTTCTTAATAAGCTGCTAGACATTTTAATTAAACACCAGATAATTCCTACAGAATATAATTGGGTTTTTTAATGGCAAATGTGCAGGGTTTTCTACTGTGTGCCTACTAGGGAAGATGGATGAATATTGGACAGACAATTAAACCTGGAAACACAAATATTCCCCAGACTTATCCAGATGTGGAAGATACCCAAATCAAACTCCATATTTTTCCAGACTAAGAACCCTAAATGTGATAATCTTGCCTCATCTTACTACGCACTTCCCTGTTTGAAAGGCTGCCTTGGGATAAAGACATGAAAAATACATTCTTAGTTGTGACTCTGTTGCTAAAATAGCTGAGAGCTGTTCTTTGTTGCCGCTGCCAGATGGTGAATGTAAGCCATGAATAATGCCATGCAAGTCTAGAAACCGCAGATCTGTGTTGACTCACAGGAATCCAAAGTCTGAGTATTTGTAGGTATTAGTGGACTTGGTATAAGGTTATTGTGTCAGTAAATAACCTTATACCAAATATGGTATCAGGAAATAGGAAAAATAAATAAATAAATACTTGCAATAATGCAAAAAATTAGCTTTTTATTGTGCACATGCACAGCCGTGGTTACAGATAAAAGAGGAGAAATTGAGTGGCTGCCTGGTGGCTGTATTAGATTAAATAACGGAGCAAATTTTTAAGGGCAATTTCATTAAAGAAGAAAAAGAACAGAACCATCAATTTATAAAAGGTCACAGAAGTGACAGTATAAAACAATAAAGCCCCAAGGGATCTTTTTTCCATTTGGTCTTATGTTGGAGAAAAACATGGCAATGAATTGAGCTTGTGACCTTGGTTGATGTCACGCCTTTTGTTTAGTCTTTTATACTTCTTCATTCAAAACCAAGCACACATGCCGGCGATTCCAGGGTTATATAAGATATTAGATTCTACACTGCTTCTTAAATCTGACTTTACAAACCTCTAAACCTATGAATACGTGTATATTTGTAGAAGTAATCCTCTAAATCCTTCCTAAGGCGAATGAAAACCAGAAGTTCCCAATTTTGATGTAACTGTATTCAAATTGGAAGTTTAATTTCCGGGTATTTATGTTATGCAAATTGCCTGAAGACGGTGTGTGCAATTCTTATTGATATTAGCTGTACTGAGCTGTTCAAGCAGCTGTAATACATATTAATCAGATCAGATTAGTCATTTAATTACATGTTTAGATTCCCTGGTCTAACTAGAGGCTAATGGTTGATATTCATCAGAATTTTATTCCCTCTGAAATTATTTAACACTTAGCCTGCATACGTGACATTACTTCTCAAGATGTTCTGGTTTGGATGATTCAAGCCTGAAATGGATCTTCTCCACTCAGTAGGAAACATCACTTCATAAGTGATCTAGGAACTGACTCCAGAGGGAAGGGATGGGAGCAGAGAGGCATCGAGACCCAGTAAAAATAGTTCAGTGATTCTTGAGAAGTGGGACAAAATGGGTTTAAATTTTCGAAAAAAAATTAAATTATTCCTCAAGCTTATGTATTCACATATGACAAATAATGGTTTGGAAATGTAAAGATGCCAAGGTGCAGGCTCCCAGTTGCAACATTTTTTTGAAAATTACATTTTTAATGCTCACCAGGTCCATGAAATCTTTACAGTTTACATTTATTTCACAAAATTTTGAAAATTGTCAGTTATGGTGTTGAAACATCATGGTTGTGACGAACAATTTAGGAATAAAATGGAAGAAAAAACTATAGAATAACATAATCTAACCAGAGCTGCTTGGCCCTCTTAGCCAAAGAAGAGAAAGAAAGAGGTCATGGGGTCCTCAGAAGGTCTGATGCCCCCCAATAATGCCTGATTTTTTACATTATTTTACATATTAGTCTGACGGTGTTGACAAAAACTTGGGACAAATTTCAATTGAATTGGAAAATATATAAATTATTTTTAATTAAATTTATTGCTACTTTTATAATTATTTATTTGAATACTTACACTTAAATGTCATAATATATCTTAGTATTCCTTTATTTATTTTAAACTATTATAATGCATTGAGTTCTGCTCCAGGACAAGGGATTTTAAACCTACTACTGAATACTTTTTATTTAAAATAAATAACACCAAGAAAACATACATTGTTGTGCTCACATGGCCCAGGTTAGTTTAGTCAGATATTTTAAACAATTATATTTTGTGTATATTTTATTCAAATTTTGTTCCGTAGGACCAGTTTTGTCCCTCTTCTCAAGAAGTAAGAAGTTAAGACGTGGCAGTGTCTGGGCTTTTTCAAAACTTGCCTTCCTTTGCATAAAATGCTTTTATATGTGTATCCATCTGTGTTAAACCCATTTCCAACAGGACTGCTTTCAAATTGTTTTCAAATGCCCGGAGGAAGCGGTATCTTCTTCAGCTCTGTACTTTTCAGGCTGAGTGAACAAACCTATAAGGATGTTGGATGGGATAAAAGAGAAAAGTGAGGACCTTGATTGCTGTAAAGTTTCCCAAGAGATTAAGTGTATTTTTCTTGAATGATCACTGTACGGATCAAAACAATAAACTACTTTTTTCAGACAGGGCCTAGAATATATTTAATAAAACTCAATGATGGTAACAAGAAATATGTCATCTGCTAGTTTGTGGACTGACAGCTCATTGCTGTATGCAAAAAACTAAACAGTAAAACAACCAAGCTCCCAAATGTGAGGATGCTTCTTAAAGACAGCTTAGAGTTGAACTCCAGTGAAAAAGTCTGCATATGATTTCTAGATGAGATCAATGATCGAAGAAAAAACACAAGTGAGCGAATCAACTTTATTAAATTTGATTGTAATTTCCAAGCTGTTTGCTTGCTATCGTTTGTTCCATAAAATTGTTTTACATACTGCACATGATTTTGGATGAAGGGTATAAACTCACCAGTCTGCTACTTTAGTTTTAGTTTTTTACTTTCTTCCATTCTCAATAATGGTCTGATAATCTGAGGAAGAAAGTCAGATGCGTTACAGACAACAGGTGGTCTGTTAATTAATTATTAGATGAACTGATAAGTACATCGGATTCCCTCCCTGTATGAAACACTTCAAGCATTTGAGTAAATCTTCATCAATCCTGCTATGCAGACAGAGCATCTGCACAGCATATCATCGTTTAGAGTAACTATAACCTCATTCACAAAAAGGTTTCTTCATCATAAACTAGGAAAAACTCGTTTTTCTCTGACCTACCTCATAAAACACAAACCAAGATGAAGATATTGGGCTCATGTCAACAATCAAGCTGGTATCAAAGAAGCAAAGAAGCATTGAAAAGAGTTCATCAAAGAGTTCATCAAGCTCAATATGAAGGATAAAAGTTAAATAGGTGACAAAAAAGACCTAAAAGGTTGAGTTTTACACAGACCATCTGTAATTGCTGCATCATTAAATCCAACAACACAATTTTACTCTGAACCTGTCGGCTGAGATGCGCACATCATTTTTCTAAATACCTTACATTGCCATTGCAATGTCAGCGTACACAAAACATATTATAAAGGACTGTTTGGAATGCACTAATTGTTTGCTACTATATGCCAAGTGCCAAAGGTTCATCCTTTGCACGATAACAGGACAAGCAGGGGGTTGGATGGAGTGTTACTGCAAAAGCTGTGAACACCTGACTCAGATTACAACACCTAAGATGTTTACAGGTCACAGAAAGTGTTGTGCACATAGTTGGCAAAAAAAAAAGGATAAGGAAATATGTAAGTTTATCACAACCAATATCCTCATTACATTTGTACCAGTATTATCACTGAATGATTTTTCTAATAAGCTCTGCCCAACTAATTTTCTGTTCTTTGCCTTGACATTTGAGGAGAAATTTCATAAGATCCATAACAGTGGGGAAGATGTGTGGTATTTATAATGCCTCTAAATTATGATACTCAAGTATAACATTTATTTAAACATTATTATGTTCATATACCATTGAAATGCAAGGCAGATATGCAACAGTGTGACATGGAAATACACACACACAAAAAAAATGCAATCAAGTGAGACAGTCAGAAACTTTCACGCCAACACCAGAGTACCAAGCTCTATTCCCAAATAGATGTACCTTAACTTAAGTGTACCTTGCTTTGTTCAAAATGTAAATTCAATTGATCCATCCATCTTCCAAACGTTCTAACCTGTTTAGGGTCAAAATGAGGCGGGAACCTATACTGCAAGTCATCAGGGAAATCAGGATTCAACCCTGAACGGACGCTTTGACAAAACCTCCAGAATACTGCACACAGAAAAACCAACATCAAGATTTGAACTGGATGTAGGTCTTCATGCTGTCAAGAAAACTGGTATGGGGTTTGAGATCTTTCCAGGTACACGCAGAAAAAGGGCATAAAGGCTTAGGAGAAATAAAGCAATCTTGTGTTTTGATTCATATTTTATTATGTTGAACATGTATTAGTACAATTGGTAATATGTGTATGTGAATAAGTAATCACTGAATGATTCTGAAATGTATGAATAATGATCTGTAATGATAACAACAAATAATGATGGTTGATGAGTTATAATCTGAAAGAGATGTAAGTTTTAATGAATATTAGAGCTGAGATGATTTAAATGATTTCAATACTAAGTTGAATATGGTTGATAATGTTAACAAGACAAAGAGGGCAGTTATAGAAAAGAAGGAAGCTGGAACAATACAGTCAGCAGGATGGGTGAGGCCCGGCTGACAGGAAATGTCGCAAGTAGGCAAAAGGAGGAACTTTTTGCTGGACTCAGTAAACAGGATGGGGGCCGGTACTTTCCACCGGAGAAGCAGCAGATGTTCAGGAAGTCATGCAGACCAAGCTGTGCACACACACACTGAGGAGAACAATATAAAAGGAGGCTGAAATGAGAAAGCGAGTGTTCTTTGTCCTCGGCGCTGGAAAGAAGTCGATACGGGGAAGCAGATTGAGGAAACAGCAACGGACCGCACCCTGGAACCACGGGAGACTTGAGACTCCGCGCCGCCAAGAAGGGACAAGTACCGGACGCCCAAGCCCTGGTTCCTGATTCGACCGTCGGTCTTGCCTCAACCCAAATACATTGCAACAGACTTGGAGAAAAGACAAAGTTCCCAGAGGGATAAAGAGCTGGGTTTTTAAAGGATTTAAACCCGTTCTACTTTGCTACTATTCTAAGGAGGATTTTTCCACATAAGGACAAAGATTCTGACCAAGGCTTCTGGATGTTCCTGTTGCTAAAGATCCATCAGCAACTGGGAGTGAGTTGAATTTGCCCCCAAAAATCTATCTCAGAACTTGCGACATAAGTTAGGGAAAGGAGACAGCATGGTATGGTTATGCATGTGGATCTTATTATACTGTTCTCGAATTTATATACAATTGATTATTGATTTGTATGTCACATATCCCTGCTTAAGCTTGCTTAATAAATTCATACTCTAAAATTCTAATGAGGTTGGTGGACATTGGAATTAATCGAGTCGTTTAATCATTTTTCAGTTCTTTTAATAAAGGTAAAACTAATGTACATGGTTCTAGTAAAGAGGAGGCTTCATAATTTCCTTTGGTGAGAGTAAAATAATGACCCAGGGACTTACATCCAAGTCACTAAATTTAGTCTAGCCGGTTCCAAGAGCGAGTTATATTTTAGAAAGCGAGCTACCGTTAACAGAAGTGGTTATTGGAATTATGCAGCTGTGAGGGCTACTCAGCTGATTGTTTCTTAACTGAAAAGGGTCGTAACTTCTGGATTGGAGGTAGTTAGAGCTAGACGAATCGCTTTCGACACCAGTTTGAATAGATCATCTCTTATAGATCTCGTTTAGGGTAATACCCAGGTCTTAGAGATTTTCCGGACCTGTTAGACAGAGAACTGGTCAGTAGTCAGCCCCGGAGGGTTGTAATGAAGTGGGCGGGGCTTGCTATTGTAAGATAACGGACAATGCACTGAGGCAATTTTTCCAACCACCACTATGCCCTGCAATCATGTGACACTGGAGAGTTAAATTATTTTTTTAAAAATCTTGTTCGACTTAACATTTTTAAATTACAATTTAAAGAGATTGGAAAACATCACTGTATTGTGGGTTTTCATCTTCATTTTGTGACTTCTGCTATATCTAGTAATGTAGTAGCATTTCATTCAAAGCAATTTAGGAATAATCAGGAAAGGAAGAAAGTATCACTGCAATATTTTCCAAGCAGAACATTGATATTACATGTTTTCAACACCATTATTTACAGTATTGCAACAGGACTGTCAGCTAAAGTTGCTCCACACAAACAAATGCCTTTTAATCTTTAATGAACTGAAGCAATGCTGTAACAAAAAGGTTGGCCAGAAGGCTTTCACAATGATCTGGAAGAGTGATTGGGTTAAAACAGAAGATGATTACCTAGAGTTATTGCTGCCAGAGGTGATTCTAAAATCTAATCAATCACAGGCTGTACTTAATTGTTCACACTAGCTCTGCATATTGTTTAGATTTTGCTAAATTAACAATTAGGAAATGCAATTTGCCATATGTTGCTTAACAAAGTTTTGAATTCAAATAATTTTACCAACTATTGGGGCAAGAATGATTTTTTTTTTTTTTTTTGAATATGGTCTCTTGCAAAAGTGTTTGAACCTCTTGAACTTTTAACGTTTTATAAAATTACAACTACGAACACAAAGTAGTCCGTAAGTATAAGAAAAATTATACATGGCTTTCAATATAATTTTCTCTAAATAGCCTCAGAAGTTTATTAGAAGAAATTAGTGAGCAAGCATAACGAAGAAAAAGGCACACACAGGGTTTGGCACAACTGCAAACCCTCCAAGAGACGACTGTCCACCAAAACTGAGAATTGCAAAGTTGCACAAGGCCAGCAGTGATTAGGGAAGCAGTGAAGAGGTTCTGAGAATCTGTTGTCATACTAACAACCAGTCAAGCACAATAAAAACATTCCCTTTATGACAAAGTGGATGTGAAGAAAATCATAAGAGTGAAGTTTACAGAAGTTTGTTGCTTGTAAAAGACAGAAAGCATACGCAAAACGGTGTTCTGGTCAGATGAGAGAAAACGTTAACTTTCTGGGCTACATATAAATTACCATGTGGCACTGGACAACACTCTGAACACCATGCAATCATTATAGTGACACATGGTGGTGGCAGCACTATGCTGCAGGTTTGTTTTTTCAGTATGGAAACTGTTCAAAATTTATGAAAATATTATTGGATGTAAATTTAGTAAAATTATGGAGGGAAATCTGCTAGGTGCTGCAAACGACTTGAGTTTAGTACAATGAAAAGGTTTACACTTATCTAAATAGAGGTGGCTGGATGTATTGGTTTAGGGTGACACAAATTCTTTCACATGCAGCATATGCCTTTAGGCAGACACATTCAGCATTTGAACAAAGTGAACTTACATTTTAATCACTTTTTAATTTTTATCTCATAGGACTTTATCTCAAAAGGATCCTTTGCACAGTTGGGTGAGTTTTAAAGTCCAGCATTGTAGGACGTAATAAAATACCAGATGACCAAAAAGTTTCTCGCAGATTGTGAATGGCTTTCAGGGCTTTGATTTCAACTCTAGGTCAATATTTAATGTTCCTCCCAGGCAGGAAAAATTGCCTGTCCAGTCCACCTCTACAACCCAATTTAGCTTAGCAGAAAGACTGGATCACAGCAGCAGAGACAGTAATTATAATAACACAAAGAGCCACAGTGGATATTTGTAAGGGTATGTTGTGCTTTTGTATGGGCACATGTCTCTGTGACCATAATGCAACCTTCACAAGGTTAATTGAGTAATTCAGGTTGCCTTTCACTGGTCAAACACTGCTGCAATGCATTCTGCTTGGCTTTTTCATGCTAAATTGTTGGTTATCCCTCTGCCAGCTCTATGCTAATATGTGACAACATATGCTAAAAGAAAAAGTCTGTGTGAATATTTATGCAACAGCACCATGTTTAATGCGAAATTAGCATTTGTTTGCTCCATTGTTCAGTAAATTTGTCCCAGGCACTGGTGAATAAATGTATAATGTATTTAGTTAGCCCATGGTACATTAGCCTTAGACGTTCCACGACTTACTACAGAATTACAAATACCCACATTCATTATTTACACGGCTTACAACTAGCAGCTCGAATTAGAATCACTCATTCATGTTAGTTAATCTAGGTCAGGTTTAGCTTAATTATTCATGACAAAATGTGTGTTTATTCAATTGCTTATTTATCTGAACTGCTATTTGTAGAGTACCGCCAGTGTCTGTGTTTTCCCCTGTTTGCATGTATAACTTCAATGAGAATAATTTAGAACAAGGAGTTTTGACGACAAAAGTGATATAATGTGTGATGTGACATGTTGCAGAAACAATGTGGTGTAACATTAATGCCAAATAGCTGCACAGCAGGAAGGGGGGTAATACGCACGTGCGGTTTTGATACTAATGATACACACACCACACTGGTTTGGGCAGGGATAATGTGATCACTGCAGGTGTTGGCAAGCAGCATACGAACCACTCTTGGGTTTATTTACACACAATACTGTACTTCTAATGGTGCACTGCCTGGACACAAATGTCACCAGTTCTCTCTAGATCAGTGTCACGTAGCAAAGATGTTCTTCTGCTGTCAAAGAGGCTGCATTCAACTCTGCTACCATTACAAGTATGCTCAGATTCTGCCCCAGAGAAAATAAACCCACTCTCTGTTTCCTATAATAATCCATACAAGTGGACACACAACTCAACAAAACAGTGTTATGGCCAAAGGAAATGAGGTACTTTTAATTGAATTGCCTATATTAGCATTTTAACTGCAGTGCATGTCTCAATCTGTGCTCATACTGCCTGCCGTCTGTGCTGCAGTGGCTTTTTTTTCCAGGAGTGCAGCAGAGAATATGGAACAAATAAATTTGTTTTGCGGTTTTCAAAATAGCTTTTATGATATCCTGTCTGTCTGAGATAAATGCAAAACAAAACCCAGCAGGAAAGTCCGTGCAGTTTCTGTATTTATTCATCAGCTTTTGAGTTGAGACCAGAGATATAACAGTGCAAACATCTTTTTGATGACCGAGTGCAGATATTTCACAGTTAGCAATATTATGTTTTTGCTATTAGTTGACGTTAAACAGCTTTTTAGATACCGGTACATATAATGAAATGTTTGTGAACACAAACGGCAGCTCAGACAATCACATGACAGCAACTGAATGCATAAGCAAGTTGGGGTGCCAATCACCACTCGCCCAACTTCAAATTGAGCAACAGAAAGGAAAAAACGTTTGTTAAAGTAACTTCAAATATTTCAAAAACTGTTGATCTACTAACAATCTCATACGCAACCATCTCACAGGATAAAGAAAGTGTAATATTTCAATTAGTTGACAATTACTTCAATTATTGATTCAAACTCTTATCCTAAATGAAGTGAATGACTTCACTTCCACGCTGTGGAGCCCATTGGGGTGAAACAGGAGATTTGTGTTTCGTCTGTGCAGCCAACAAATCTGCATCAATGATGCAACACATCAATAGGAACTTAAATCTCAAAGAAACATTTTCAATAACTTGTTGAATCTCTTCCACTAAGAAACAAGGCACTTATTACTGAAAAAAATGGTGTCAACCTGATACTGGTGAATTGTACCTAAAAAAGGGTCTGCTTATTTCTGCATCAATCATTTTGCATCCAGTATTAGGACAGAAAGGCTTCGACAATTACAGTCTGGAGGCCAAACACACAACATGGTTTGCAAGTATTAGTCTAAAAGTGAGGAGAATACTGGGAATTGTTTTAATCAGCTTTGAAAAGTGTTATTTGGGAAATCATAACACTTAAATTGTGCTTCGGGCTCTTTTCATGAAGCTTCAGAGGTAGTTGTCTTAGTTAATCTACTGTGTCAATGTGTGTTTTTTAAAATAGATGCTTCAGGCAAAAACTCTCAATATGTTTGCTGTCCTTTTGACTATAAGAAAATCGTCAGCAACGATTCCCCTGGTTGAAGAAATACTACATGTGATGTTGTGTAACTTTGGGCTGTTATACGTCAAAAAAAAATTGCTTTGGCTGATTTAAAGCCTTCGAAATCCGATTTCTCACAAGAAAAACCTCAGAAGTCAATGTAAAAGAAAAGTCAGAGAGTAATTTCAAAAGCAAAATCAGGCAGCAAAGCAAATAAGCTTAATTTTGCTACTAGTGACAGGCACAACTTTAAAACAGCTTTGATACAGAATCGTTTTAATTGAAATATGAGGAAAAATGCTGTTCAAACTATTAGGTGGAGATTTTTTTCAAAGACTTTTCTGGTTTTGCCAACTAAGCAAAGCCCTTTGCATCATATGCAAATCAAATGTGGAGCGTTTGAACCTTTTTAGCATGACTTAGTGAGAATCTTTGCTTTACACTCCTTTTGTTACCTGGTTAGTTTTACGGTTTTGTGATTATATTTGTCTTTTTAAGCAGCTATGCTTCCTGAGAATTGAACTGCTAATACAGTGACCTCAGTCACAACATGAAATGTTAAGTAAAAATTTATACTTTTAGTTATTAATAATTTGTTCAGGAGATTTATATTGAATTGCAGATGAGAGCAGAGGGCAGATGGAAAACCGAAAAAACTCAAATTCTGTAGTTTCACAAAAACTGACAGATGTGGGTCGAACAACCAAAAATAAGTAGTTTTACTTCGAAATATTTTTACTCAAGAAGATAAAAAGTAACTGACAAAGAAATTATACAAAAAGAAAACAATGTACTTCATAAAATAACTACGTAATTACTGAGTTACTAATTTAAAGCCACAAACAATGCAAAGAGACATAAAAATATAAATAAGTGCAAATTTAGCAAACCTAAGGAAAAATAAGTAACATTGATGCAAAATAAAAAATTCAGGCACAAAAACATATCCAAATCTTTAGTCCATCACATAAAGCTTTTGATACCAGTACTTACAGTAGGTTATTCCTACTAGAACGCAGCGAAATACTTCCAGTAATCAATGTTTTATGTTTCTTCACTTGACCTCCAATTAACACACCAGGCTCAGCAGAAAGAAAACAAAATTATAAAAATAAAGCCTCACTTTCTTATACACAAATAAATAAATAACCAAATGAAAAATAAAACCAATCACCTAAAATGGTAAAAGGGCAACCGCTAAAAATGATAACCATTTTATTACGAATTGAAAGATTGAGTTCCAAAACTGTTTACCTAAGAGGAAGAATGGCATAAAATTAAAAAAAACTGCACAATATTTGGCTTAATAGTTGTCAAAAGCAATCTCTCATGTTGCGCCGCTTGCCGCAGCACTTTTCACTCCCCCTCCCCGGTGGTTCTCCGCATGGACAGGTGAGTTATTGGCAGGACACTGCTTAAACTAGCCAACCTGTCCGCTTGTTCCTTCCCAACCCCCCTGCTTCCCGACCACATGTACATTCAGAGTCATCCATTACTGTGCAGGTCTGCCAAATGTGCGATCAATACTCCCCCTCCGACAGCACGCTCATATGTGATTGAAGGCAAAGAAGGCATGTTGGAGGGTGACAAGGGAAGGGGAAAAGGTTGGATAGAGGGAAGTGTTTGTGATGGGGTGTGTTGGGCTTCAGGAGATGCAGGTTAGAGAACAGAGGAAGAGAGACCAAAGAGAAGCGTAATACCATAATACGCAGAAATATAGTGAGTGTGGGAGTACGAGATGCAGGACAGGAGTGTCAGAGCAGAGGAGAAATGGAAAGTAGAGTGTGCACGAGTGTTTGTGTATGAGAGAGACAAATGGAGAGAGTTTGTGGGTGGATGAGAAGCATGCTATATATAATGGCAGAGGTTCAGGAATAGATCAGAGTGATTGTGTTTTGTGATTATCTAACTGCAAACAGTTGAAACGACCAGCTGACATCAAAGACCGCACACGAATAAATACCCTAAATACACACTCATTGACACAAACATGCAGGAAGAGAAAGTAGGCAAAGAAAGAAAAAAAAAGCTGGCACAGCAACCCTCATCTTCATGGTAAACTAAGCTAACTCTCCATTAAGAGCTGGTGTCATCTGGTCGGCATTGATAACACAACTCGCTCACAAACACAAACACTCAGACACAAAAACTTTTAGACTGTGTTACGAGGATGTCTCACACATGAAACGACTCATTATAATATAGAAACACATCCAAGTCACCATGCTCTTCTATTACACACACATATACACACCAAAAATGCCAGGAGACAAACACTTGCGGGAGTGCTGGTTTTCAATAATTACACAAACATATGAGAAAACCTCAGACTTCATCAACACCGCCAAGCAAACTCCAACCTTGAGATAACATTAAGCACAGCTCAGTTTAATACTTAACATTCAGTTTACATGTTGCTACAAGAAACTCCACCTTCAATTTGCAAAACATTCAATTTCTGTCATTACTTAACTTCATAAATACTGAAAAGAAATATTGAATGTTCCTGAACCCATCTAAGAATAACTGGAGCACGGACACTAATATATGTCAAGGAACCATTTATGTAACTTGTTTCTACATCGGAAATATATCAAAGTCTCAAATCTTGGTATAAATCAACAGAGGGATGTTTTCAGCAAATGTAATTTGACAAAAGTTGTTTGTACGTTAGATTTCCAAACAACTCCACATAGTATAATTTTTTTCTTTCCTTTCAAGTCTTAAAAAAAAGGTAATAGTTTTGGCCTCCTGAGCGGTGGAAATTGTGTACCTTCTTTCTGATGAATGAAAATGAAGGATAGTTCAAGAGGTGGTCAAGGTGTTTAAATGATTACCATTGAAGAATGTAGAATGAACATTTTCAGGTGTTTATGGATCGAACAAACCTGTTTCACAGGTGCAGAAGACATCAGCATGTTAAAACAACAATGACAAAGGTGTCTGCAATCCCATTCAATCACTGCAATTAGGAGTAATGTATTTTAAAAAGTTGCTCAATTGAGTGCTTTTCTCTTCTGAAAGCTCAGAGAATTTTAACAACCCATAAATACACCAAAAACACTTTTTCATAAGACACTTCTCCTGCCCCAACACCCATCCTATCTTATCCACATCACATCTGCAAGATTTCTGCTATGTTGCAAGTTTTGCCTCCAGCAAAAACTAAGCAAGTGCATCATACCAGTTTTGACCAATGAGGTCCAATATCTCAGCATGCTAAGCCTTTCACTATAAATAGTTTAAGGGTACAGATGTAAAAGCAGATTATTTTATAAACAGAAAAACAATGAGTATGTATTTTTAAAATAAAGAACATAGCTCACAAATAATAGAATCCTTTAAGGGAGGATATATCCATATTGAAAAGCTTTACTTTTTCTTTGACAAGACCTTCCAGCAAGCAGCTCTCACTTACTTCTCCTCCTTTGAATTCTTGCTGTAGGGGAATCAAAATGTTTTTGCTCGAGAGTGATTACAAGGTTTTACGCCTGTAGATTAAACAATTACAGTTCACTGTGTAAATTTATAATATATTGCCAAAAGCATTGAGTCACTCATAGGATATTCTGTGACATCCCTTTCTTAATCCACAGCGTTTATTATGTTGAGTAAACCTTTGCAAATATAACAGCTTTAACTCTTCAAACCAGTGCATCAAATAACTCTGGAAAGGCTTTCCACGAGACTCAGGAGTGCCAATATTTGACCAGAAGCATTTTTCTCAGACACAGATGTTGGACAAGAAATCTTGACTCTTAGTCTCCACTCTTATGCTTCCCAAAGGCTTTCGATAAAGAAAATGAAGTTATTTTGAATCTGTCCTCTTTACTGGAAATGTCATCCTCAAGCTATTCCCAAAAGGGTTAAGACGGAAACTGTCCAAAGTTTCTTGGTATCCCGCAGCATTAGCAGCTCAATGAGCTGAAAATCAATTTCGAACCAGATTCCACCCCTACACCAAACCTTAAACATGATATAGTCATTAAATGGCCTTTCTTGAGGCAAATGTCACAGGCCAACATGATAAACAAATTGCCAGATAGTCAGAGAACATGACTTCATTGCTCTAGAGTATATAAGTGGTGTGCTTAACACCACGGTGTCAAACTTTTCATTGAACTTGGTGGTATGAAGCTTTGGATGAGGCAGCTCTTTCGTAGAAACTCATGCAGTGAAGCTGAGCAAATCTAAAAGCCATAGAAAGACTGCAGGTCTGTAGTTATAGACTTTGCCTCAGCACTCTTTAACCTCTCTGTGTCATCATATGTGACCTACCGCTAAGTTATTGTACTTCCAAATTGCTTTCACTGTGTCATAACATTCAACTGTTGACTGCTGAATATTGAGTAATTAGGACATTTTATGTCCAGACGTCTTCATGGCATCAAGGTACTACACTACAATTTATTGAGCTCATCAAGAGACCAGGCCTTTGCCAATATTTGCAGAAGTAGTTTGAATGCCTAGGTGATTAAATTTTATACTTCTCTGGCCATAGAAGTGATTGAAACAACTGAATTCAACAATTTGGAGGAATGACCTATTGTAAGTTTGTATCTGAATGTCTTTAGCTACACTTTAGAAATCTCTGCACAGAATAGCTGGGTGTGTTTCCTTCGGAGAAGGTGAAGAGTAGAGCGACAGAGCTCAGAGGGAAAACTGCAGCCAGGTCACATTAAAAACACTCTCCTCTTCACACAAACAGATCAAATAACAAAAGCCACAGATCATTTTGGGTCTCCTTCCCAAGCTCTGGCATCCAGAAATTTCTGAGCGGCAAGGTAGGTACAGAGGTGGTCCGGTTTTAATCCAGCATAGAGCAGGCAGCACACTGCACACAGCCAAGGTGATCCCTGCCAGCCATTTTGCAGTGCTCTTAGTATTCATTTTCCAGGCGATCAAACTTGCTGCCAGGAGCTGGAAAGTGTGTGTGTGTGTGTGTGTGTGTGTGTGTGTGTGAGAGAGAGAGAGTATTAATGCCCTGCCACAAATTGAGCATGTGTAAAAGTGGGCAAGCGTTAACAAACCTGTGGGTGCCAGTTCGCAGAGGTGGGCTTAACACCCTCCAAATCCGACACAAAACAAAACTGCTAGTGTGTACTGTATGTGGGTGAACGTGTGCTCAATAACAAATTTTCTAACATGTGTGAATTGTGCAGCGGGGCTGATTAGGAGCAGGGGAAATCGCCAGAACAGGCCAGAGGCCAGCAGACCCGGCTCCCAGTGCACAGCCAAGGGAGTAAACAGGGATGCTACAGCTTCCTGGTGGGGAAGGATAAGAGCAAGAGGGGAAACACAGGAAGTAATGAGAGGGGTAAAAACAAAAGAAACAGCACAGAGAAGGTGGATGAGCGGAAGAAGAAGGGTTGAAGAGACAAAACGAAAAGCGTGGTAACACGATGAGAGGAAAAGAGGAGGATGAGAAAGGCTTGATAAGTACAATGGTAAGCAGAAAAGAATGAGATAGGGGATGAAAAATGTGTTGAGGTGAAGAGTAAAACAGAAGAATAGGAGGAAAGCAACTGAGCAGCATGCAATGGAGGAAGGCAAAATGTCTGCGGGGGGCAGAGCACCCGGCCAAATACGGTCATCAGAACCCTGCTCCGTCCTACTTTCAATAATGGCACCACCAGTGCCAGGGTGATTCAGGAAAAACCATATATGGTCAACAGGCTGCAGCATTGATTCCTGTCTGTTTGATGTGCTGCGCCGGAATGAGTGATTTAGGACTTGGGCATAAAATAAACAAACAAAGCCCCACGGCACATTTACATCCAACAGACACTCAGTTATTCCCTTCCTTTCACGGTTTGATGGCTGACATGATGACCCTGTCTGTGATGAACAAAGAGGGATGCCTCAGGGTATTGTAAGGATGGCTGAACAGGTTGTGAACATGTTGTATCTGCCCACCTAGGTTTCTGCTTGAGCCTGTGTCCCCTTTCTAGACCACACATATTGCCATTCTGCAATATTCTCACTCCTCAAACCTTTTCACATTTTGTCAAACTACCACTGCAAACCTTAATACATTTTATTGTGACTTTATTTTATGGACCAACACAAAGTAACTGTGAAGTGGAAGTTATTTAAAACCTTTTGAAAAGCGAGGCGCGCATTCTTAGTCAGTACTTTGTAGAATCACCTTTCACAATTGAAGTTATTTTACTACAAACTCAGAATTACAAAAGACTGAAATGTTTGTGTCCTTTTCTTAGCACTTTATGCTTTAACAAACTATTTTATTGTAGATGTGGGTGCATGTTTAGACTCTCATCTTCCTAGAAAGTTAACTTTCACCTCAACTTTCATCCACCCTTCAACAGGTTTTCTTCCAGGACTGGCCAGTATTTAGTTTCATACATCTTGCAATCAGCTCTGGCCCTACTAAAAGAAAAGCACCCCACAGCATGTGCCTGTCTTTATCTGTCTTTTGCCACACTCTGCAGTTTGTTTGTATGCTAATAAAATTTAATTTTTGTCTCATCTGACCAGAAAACTTCTCTTAACATGTTCGTTGTGTTTCCTAAATAGCTTGTGGCAACCTACAAAAGTGATTTTTTTATGCTCTTCTTTCAACAACAGCTTTCTTCTGCAGAGTTCTGATTTAACAACTTTCTGATTAATCGGTTCTCCCACCTGAGCTGTGTATGTCTTCAGTTCCTCCAGAGTTACGATGGACCTCTTACCTTCTCCTCTGAATAATGGTCTGATTGCCTGTCCTGCCAGTTTAGATGGTATTGGTGGGTTTACAATTGCACAATACTATTTTCATTCTTTGATGATGGATTGAATATTGCTCTGTGAGCTGTTCCAAGCTTTTATGACCTAACTGCTTAAAATTTCCCTGATGTGTTGCTTTGTCTTTATGATCTGGCTTGTTCACTCAATGTTTTCTAACAAAATTGCAATGGGTTCATAGAACAGCTGGATTTTTATTGAGAATAAATTGCTCAGATGTTTACAAATTAGGTGACTTTTATGCCATGAATTTTCACTTAGTCTTTGTTGAAGAGTATCAGAGTAAATGGGACTGAACACAAAACAATATACGCCACAAATGTTTTTTTCTTCTTTTAAAATTACAAGCTGCATTATGTTGTCATTTCCCATAAAATCCAAATAAAATACCGAAAGCTTTTGGTTGTAATGTCCATGTGTGCATCTTCATTCCACACAGGCTTCAGAAAATTCCTCAAGGTTAAAGCTGTATATACTGCAGCTCGCACCAAACAGTTCAGTCGGGTCATCAATGTTGAGCTGCAACATCTGTGCACATGGCCAGCAATCAAGAACACACAAAAACACAGATCGACCAAGGGCATCCCTGCTAGTAGCTCTCCTCCTGTTGTTATTAATGTCCTTTTGAGGCTTTTTAAAGCCTGGGAAGTGAAGGCAGAGCTCTCAGACAAACAATGCTGTCACTGCCATGCTGTAAGTACCGTTTCTCTTTCTAATCATTCCGACTTGTAATTAGATTCTAGAAACAACTAGTAAAAACTGTTTTTGTCATGTCCAGAAGATAAAGGCACATCAACACCACAGGAGTGGATTTACTGTATCTAATCTATTTCAGTTGTGATACTCAGGGTCTTGTTGCTATGAATTGCCATTATTGACCAACAGGTCTTCACAGGCTTTCACACAGCAGATTAGTAGAGCTGAAATAAGGTAACTAAATATATTTGACTTCAGGTAACTTTGTCCGTCTCTTTTTGCCTCCCTGTTAGAAGTAACAGAACCAATCGCAGCCTAACAGCTGCAGAAATAATTATAATGACCGCTATACTACACCATGAACACTGTCAAAGCTGTAAATGTCTTGAAAGAAAATATGGCTGCAAGGTGTGAAGTCTCTAAATGCACCAAAGTGAACTCCCTTTGCTCTGCACCATAATAGAGACCCATAAAGGGAGGTGTCACTCTGACTATCAGTGAAGTGAACAAGTCGTAAACGATCCCATCAAAAAGGCCTGAAGGCTAAAACAACAGATCACAAACTATATGATCAGAGGCAGCCAGAATAGTTGACCAAACAAAGTCACAAAATGCATTATTACCACAGTTCAGCACAATGAGCGTTCGTTTCTTGTGAAACATGATATATACACCCACGATTTGTCTGCCACTGTAAACACTCACACAACAAAAGAAGTGCTGTACACAGTACGTTTGTGATACGCAGCAGATTACATGATGTTAATGATTCTGCATTTACAAATTGTTCCTTTGAGAATTGAACAAATCCTGTAGCAACAAATGTGAGAATAGTCTCTTCATTCTTCAAGGACTTCTTCAACATGTTGCTTCGCTTGTGCTCCTCTTCACAGATACATTCATCCATCAGCAGCATTATACATCTGAGGCATCTGAAAATGCTAAACACACAAACCCCGTTTAGTCTGCTTTGATGAAACTCTAGTTTGTTTGCATAGAAAGTCTATTGGCTTTCTGTTGATGCAGAACAAAAAGCAAACCCTGGTTCACCTAAAACCCTAGATCTCAGTTCGATTGAAGAGAACCCTGGAGCTGTTCAAACACATATGTGATTGTTAAGCGATCTGGATATTGCTCCAAAAGTAGGAAGCACAGGGCATTCTGGGTAAATTAAATCAAAACAGACCTCTGTTTCCAGTGCTAGTGGAAGAAACGGCTTGTGGTCTTTAGCCAAAGACAAAAGAGAAATCCTACACAGCTAAAATTAAATTTTTATTCATATTTTGTGACTATGGAAGTTGCACTCATGTATTTGTCAGAGGTTTCATTTCCTTCAGTAGTTGTTAGTAACACCAAGAGTGACGGGGTGAACAAAGTTTTAAAAGGGTTTGGTTTGAAAATTTAACAAAATGTTGAACCTGACTATCAGATGTGAAAACATTGCCAATACTCAACTTGTACTCAAATACTAAACCCATAAAGGGGGAACCCAAGTTTTTCCCAGGCCGAGAAGAAATATCTGGTCTCTCCAACAAGGTTTGAGTCTGCGTCAAGGTCTCCTGCGTTGAGATGTGCCATGAAAACATCCAAAGAGGTCACCAAACAGACATCTTGTTCAAAAGCCAAAATCACCTTAACTAACACAGTGTGAAGGATCAATAGTTTTACTTTAAGTCTCCCAGGGATGACAGAGCTCATTCAATATCTCAACGATTGAATTAAGGCTTTCTACGCAAGAAAGAAAGAGAAGCAAAGGAGCTGAAACTAGATTCTTGTGTCATTAAGCATATCTTATGACTAAAGATGAGAGTTGGAACAGTGTCACACCAGCAAATCAAGAGCTTTGCTCTATGGCTCAACCGTTTCTTAACAGACTGGAGCATCTTCTGCATTCATATGAGCTTTCCACTCAGCTGCTGACTGTCCCAGTGCACACTAAAAGTCATGGCCGGAAGATACCAACAGAACCATATTATCTGCAAAAAGCAAAAGATTTCTAAACAGCACACCCTACTCTCCATTATAAGGCTTTGAGATCCTGTCTATGAACACCAAAAGAGGATCACCTGTAACCTGCACTGGAACCACACTCAACTGTGTGCTATGTGGACGCATTCTTGTTTTGGTAATACAAGGACTGAATAACTTATAAAATCAAAACAAGTTCCCCACTCTTCCAATACTTCCTTCAAAATACTTCAAAATGAAGGGACTCAGATGAAAGCCTTTAAAGATCTACAAAACATTTGGATTCAAGAACCAAACCATCTCACCATTACACACCAGTAACGATATAGTCCCTTGTTCCACTGCCATGGTGAAATCCACTTTGTTCCACCTGAATCTGAGGTTTAACAAATAGTCAGAGTCTACTGTAGCAATGAATCCTCTTAGCATTACAGTACTCCCTAACCTTCAGACAAATTGTTGTTTAACATCTTAACACTGACAGCTAAACGGCTTATCACAGCATACGCAAGACACAAAAATGGTTCTCTGCATGCCATGTTAGAATGATGTGCTTTCGCTTAAAGTCCTGCTGAGAAGAGAAAATTACAGACCCACTGAAAAGATAAGAATATATGACTTGGAAGTTAGCATTTACATGTTTGGTGTATCCTAGCAACTGATACATAAAATCTAAACTGTTTATCAGAAAAACTTTGGGGGGGAAAAATAAATAAAATGTTTATATTCTTCAGACCTAGATAAATTTGCCTCTATCAAAGAAATTTAATCTGGCATGGCAGTAGTATTAAATATTAAATTAATGTGTTCAACCAGCTACTTGTATAAAAACAGACGGACACCAGCGTCTGATGACTGGAGTTGGACACCATGAGATGAAGAATCTGCAGGTTTTATGCAACTGAAGATTTTGAGATTGGTTATATGTTTAAGGCCGTTTTATTGCTAAAAGACTCTTTCTGTCAGAGACCAACAAATTTGTATTTAAAATGTTCTGGTTTTTCAATGCATTTTTAAATGTCCCTGGGCCCACAGCATCACTGGTCCTCCGCCATGCCTAACAGAGGATATAAAACGCCTTTCACTCATTCCTCCTTTGTTTGTACACAACATCCACTCGCAGCGCTTGTTAACAAAAGAGATTAGTCTTAAGTTAATCTCTAACAGTGAGCATTAGATGATTTTGACCTTTTCAATACTCCTCAGTGGTAGGAAGCTAAATATTAGTCTTTGTTCAGACAAATGGCTATGACAAATGAGCCTGTGTGTCATGTAAATGAAAATGGACAGATTTATACACCCTAAACTTAGGGTTTAGCTTATTTCTCAAGTTTACATATGGCAAGAGAAAATTGGAAAATTTAAAATTGCAATACTGAGTCACAGTTGGCCAGATCAAATTTAGCCAAAAACTGTGTTAAACGTGTAAAGGAAGGGAAAAGAACAAGAATACAAACAGAGGAAAATGAAGAAAAATATATTTTAGGTTTGTTTTTTGTTTTTTTGCTAAATTTACTAGTTGAAGTAATGAAGAAACACGACAATTTAAATAGCAGATTGGGGTGTTTTAAAATTGTAGACTTTGTGTCCGCTTACAGCTTATAGAGTAAATCTAGGCAGGATTTCATATGATCAGAGGCATTTGTGTCCACAGGAATACCTCAGAACTTCTATTGTTTTTAAAACGTTATTACAATTCATAGCTTGCAACCGGCCCACAGATCTGGGCCTGCACTGCTTATATATAAGATATTTAATCAGTGAATAAGTGCAATTCAAAAAAAGGCTTTATATTTTATGAGAATATATAAGCAGCTCCTCTGGAGGAATCCCAAGTTGTTCCCCAGTCAGCCGAGAAACATAAACCCTCCAGCGTATATTTAGGCATAGTTTTAATTCCACTAAAGTTCAGAGTTCACAGATGAGTTTATGATAAAGACTCGCAAGACAGAAGCTCACAGCCTTAATGAAAAATGGAGCAAGAGTTGAAAACTTCTAAATATATATTTCTAACCAATAAGGCAGACAAATGCTAATTTTTGACTGCATAATTCTAAAGAAACACCTTTGTCATAAGAGTCAACAGGTATGACAAAGTTGCAAAGTAATGTAAACAAAGTTTCAGATATTTCTTCTGAAACTTTGAAAGGCGTTTTCTCACCGATCTGGTTTCCATAGTGCCAACATTCAAATATTTTCCTCCTTCATGTTTTTTTCTGTTTATGAAATTATTAGAAAGAATCTGTAAATTACTCAAAACGCCCCCGGGGAGAGTCATTTCTAGTTTTTTGTGGCCAGTCACAAATTATTGCTCGCCCCTGTATGTGAACTTCGCGCGAGTTTAAGTGCCTCAGCAAAGAGACAACAATGATGTGAGGTTGGAAAACTGCCTGTTTTCCCTGTCAGGTGGGCTGACACACACTCACAGTTTTTGACAAGGTTTTGCTGCTAGTTTGCGTAACACAGACAGTCACCAAATACCAGCTGGAGGGCTGACAAAGCTGGAGGCATTCATATGTGATCATGTGCCCAACTTAACGTTTACCCTTACATGCAGAATAAATATAAAAAAGTAGACTAAATGTGCAGCTGGAAGGAATATTTGCGTATTTGTGGAGGTGTGTCCATCAGTGTTTGTGTCCAGACCACAGGCGGCAGCATGCTGACGGCTGAGTTGCGCGGATTACACCTCCTGTTGACAGTGAGCTCGGAGCGAGGATGCTAGTCATAACATAACAGCAGGAAGGTGGGAGGACGTCACCTCCGAGCGAACACACACACAGGCAGTGAAACACTGTGACACAGTGTTAAAGTCATATCAAGGTCCTTATTTAGATTGGCTATCATCTCTGACCTCTCTTTCCATCCTCATTAGCGGGACTAGACAGCCTCTGCAGGCATGACGCCGCCGCAGGCCCACACACAGCATGTCACATCGCTTCATCAGTGGTACAGTAACTAACGCACACAGCCCATAGCTCCTCATTGTGCTCATGGGTGTCTTGTTGTGTCATTATTGGCTGCCGCATTGACATTCAGGCTGGTGCTTTTGACAGGCTTTTTTTGCTAATCCGGAGATGCTTCCAAAATAAACGAATCAACATCAGTCTTTAATCATCAGTCAATATGCTGCGCCTTTCGTCATTATCTTTAAGGGTGAGTAAGGAAGGATAAGCAAACTGTTTTTGATGGATTGGAAACTGATGATAGCAGAGAATAATATTTTATCAAGGTAGGCTTTTGTTGTCATTGGAGGAACAGATAGAGGTGAAGACTGACTGGCAAGGAAAGGTAGAAATGGATTCATTTCAGGATTTTGTCACATTTTAAGGCTTCGCGACGATAATGTCGCCGTCAAAGAAACAAAACCAAAGAGTGTCAACATGTCAAATTCCCCTCAGATACAACCTTCCAAACAAAAATGAAGGTTGGAAAAAGATTTATCTACGCAGATCCTCTGCCCTTATCTAGAAGCCTCATCCAGCGTGCCAAGCTTTTCAATTATTAATGCTGCCATGGATAAAAAGAATAAAACGGCACATTTTATATACATGTACCTTAGCTGCTCTTTACCTAGAGGACAAAACCTTTCATTAGCCATTTCTTGCTTTCATTCTTTGTTCCCATTTCCATTCCTCTTTCATTTTTCTCCTCCCCCTTTTCCCAGCATGTTTCAAGAAATTTCAGCTAAGTTCAAAGGGTCTTTACTAGCGTGACCAGCCCCGTGGTGAAGTGCCGGCTCACTGCAAGCGAACGGTGTGATGGAACATCAGCGAACCACAGGAATCTCAGCACCGTTACATAAACACTTATCAAGAGCAGGACAATGATAAAGAGTGTTGTGTGAGTGGGGCTCAAGCTCTGCACGTGTCATATGTTATAATTCCTGGCTTGTCAATAGTGTATTTCACAGTTGAAATAATTAAGTGCTCACAAAATCTGAGAACCCTCTCACCCACACGCGGTCTGGCTCAATTTGACTGGCAGATATATTGTGTTTCATAAATTAGTCATGTCTGCAGCGAGGACACATTCAAGGCAAGTCAAACCATCGCTGAGGAGAGACGGGAAGAGTGCTGATTTACTACAGGCATTCATTCAGTGTGCAGAGACAAAACAAAAAGATTAGCATTTATATCGACATAAATGTGCGAGTTTAAACCATGTAGTTGGATTACAATAAACGCAAAACACAAACTAAAGGCAGCTTTTGCAGTTTCCAAAAAAAAAAAAAAAACTGGCCTGAATGTCAGCAATAAAATCCCATTTTTTGGCAGGAACAATGCTGATGTTTTATTTATTCGTGGTGTTATTCCAGATTAGCAAAATATCACAATTCTAAAGCTGCTGTCACACCGTTTCCTAGCTTGTTATGCATGCTGGCATACTGAACAGGGGTGTGTTTTATAGGTCCAAACGTAGAAATGAAACTGATTTTCGGGGAACATCATGTCCTGTCACATTTTTTAGGTGTGTTTGGCGTTTGAACTGCTCCCTCTCAGAAAAGTGTGTGTATTGGGTTAAACCGTGTGGAAACTAAAGACCAGCAGCATCTGCACAGGGTATGTTACTGTAGCCTTTATTCAAGGATCAACAGATTTTCTGGAAACTAAATTGCAATACTTTATGAGTGCCTTCAAGTGATTAGATAATCATTAGCTAATTAGCTAAATTAACCAGAAATTAAGTAAAGCTATCAGTTTCGCTTTTAATTTTAGTAGTTCTTCATCATTGCGGGTGATTTGCGTAGTGTTACATGAGTTAATAACATTGGGTCATTTTTGAGAAACTGAGTAAATGCTGCAGCACATGTGTGTGATGGTTGCTTTAAGAAGTTTTTGTCATACTCAAAAAATCTGTGGTTGATGGGCACAATAGTGAAATGTAATAATGTGATGAGGGGCATTAGTTATAAGTTATTGGTCATCTTTGTATCAGCTGCTTCTAATTATTTCTCTTTTAGCCAAGAATGATTCAGTTCATTTCCTCAAGGACTGTGTCCTCCATGTTTCAGATTTCTCCCCGTTTTAAAACACCTGATTCAGATCTATGGTTTATTAGCAGGCCTTTATGAAACTTGATGTGATGCTGTGGACTTCGGGTGCAAGGATAAATTCAGTCCATAAAAATGAGATAACTGATGACATAAATCACAAGAACTAGATTGGACTTGGTTTTAAAAATGTTCTTTTTAGCTTAAAATACTCAAAATTGAGTTTGACAAGTCTAAGTATTTGAGAGTCACAGTCAAATCTAGTTAAAAAAAGTTAACTATAATTTCAAAATAGCCTAAATGTAATGTTGTTAACTAGCTAAATCGTACAACAATATTGTCTTACAGCACTTAGTTATATTTTGTCTTTCACTTTGTCTCCATTTACTTTTTTCCCCCTTCAGGTCCCAAAATGCTGCCACAGAAGTGATTTATAAGTGGTGAAGGATTCTCCACCACTCCTGTTACCATGTGTTGTCAAGGCCGAGTCTGCCACCGCAGCAGGACATCTCCAGAACTGAGTGTTACTCTAAAATAAAGGTTTTAAAACACTGAGAGCCACTTTAGTCTCATAACCCATGATGCTTTTCATAAATTGTGAGCAAACATTTGGGCCAGAATTTTTACAGGATTTTCCTCCATGTGTTTTTTGTTGACAAGGTGACAGAGATTTCAGAGGTTGCTTCAAATTTACATTTTTCATCCACACTTGTCTCTGCTCCTTGTATACTTTGAACGACTAAACAAAGGGAAAAACCATCATCTTACTTCATGTGCATAGCTCAACAAACTTTTTGGAGCCACAAGTTTAGCCTTGTCAGTTTGTAGATGCTACAAATATTACAAGTACAGGAGCCTCACGTCTCATGAAGTAGATGATTATTAAAAGACAAAACGGAAGAAATCTACAACAGAGAAATGCAACTACTTATGTATGATCAGAAAACTTCCCCGAATTTGTCAAAAGTTGCCACTCACTCATTTCTACGGTAACAAAACTTATTTAGAAAATTTTTCACACAATGTTAGTCTTGAGGTTGTTAAATCTGGAGATGATAACTTGCTGAAAGCCACTAGATTGGCAAAGAGACTGTAAAAAATATATCTGGTGCTGTCTTTATTACGCAAGACAGCACAAAATAAAATGAGGACGCAATTCCTTTATTTCAATCTGAGACAAATAGTGTGTGCATACAAATATATTAGAATGTATTTTTATTGCCTCTATTGTGGTTGAATTTGAGCTGTAAACTTTTCAGTTTCGCTCAGATGAAAAGCTCTTTAGAAATTAAATTGGTATTACTAGTTCACACATCTCATAATGCACCAAATTTCCAACTACTTGGGATTTTAACTTGCGCTTGTGTGCCACAGTCGATTTCTGTTCAACCGATTTCATAAAGCTAATGCACCCCTCTACTGAGTCTCTTTCATCTTTCCAAGCTCTGAGATGAATGAGAATCTGTTATAGTCATTGACTATATTTATAGGATGGATCTAGCTACCTTTCACATGCCTTATGAGCAACATACTGAGGCGTCCCGTTCTAGATTTTGGCCAAAATGTGAGAATTTGGAAAGGCAGAGGAGACGTGCAAGAAATGACTGACAGAGAACCCAACAACCCCATGGCGTCTTAATTAGAGAAACTCTGCTTATTCATCTGAGGGATGAAGATTAACTGTGTTATGGCAGTGAACTTCACTTGTGTAGCACTAACACTATTTAGATGTAGTGAACAGTGTGTACATCCTGCTATTGGAGAGTCTTCTGTATAAAATGTGAATTCCCCTTCCTGAGGCAAACCTCTTATGCGTTCACTCCTTTCTCTTTCAGTTGAATTTTAGTAACCGAGACATCCTTAAAGACGCAACCCTTTTCCAGGTCAAAAGCAGGACGATGGATAAGAAATAAGACAGGAGGGGACAAAATACGGGAATTTAAATGAGCCTGTGCAGCAATTCTGTAGTAACCAGAGCGTGGAACTGACACTTAAATTGGCGCGCGTCTTTTCATGAAACGTTTTGAATTTTAATGCAATCTAAACAGGTGAGTTATATAAAAAGTCACCCCTAGTGCAGCTGTTATGAAGTGGAAAATTCAGTCTTCACATTGAATGTTCACTTCAGTGCTGCCATGAGCTTCCTGAGCGTGGATGGAGAAGCAGCCCACATTGGGAAGAAGCTGCTCCTTTTTTGCAAGCGGAAACCTCTTTCTTGCCCAAAAAATTGTCTATTTGTCACAGAAGAAGAGTCATGAATGCTCTTTTGAAAGTGGATATTTTACAGGATTGATGATTTTAGTTTCTTTACTGGTTGAGGAAGTTGCATCCAGGTTACAACACTTTTAGGGTAATTTTTTAGCCATGTGAGGACTAACTTGTGCCTATACAACATATTGGCTGAAAAATGGTATTCTGATATTTAAACAGTTAGTTTACAGCTTTTATTTAAAAAAGAACCCCTTCAGAGATAGTAAAAAAAATAACCAAAGATTTCCAAAACCTTATTCTATAATTGTAGAATAGCTTTCTGCAATTATAACAGTGAGAGAAAGTCCTGAATTAGCATCCAAACATTTACAATTGAACTGTACACTGTCCTTTTTTAAATGAAGTTAGACATGAAAATGACAATTTGACAGATAGTGATGAGCAAAACATGTTGAGAAGTAATACATGTTTTTTTTTCCTAAATTAAATTTTTCCACGTTCATTTCTCAGAATTTTAATCTTAATTTATCTGTTTAAATCAGGTTTAACATTTCAACAGTTTAAAAAGAAAAATAACGTAACTACATTGGGACAATTTCTTTTTAAAAGCAGTGCTTTGTGCGTATTTACAAAGCAGTGCACATTTTTTTTTAGATTCTGACATTTTGAGTTTCTGTAAGTTGCACACAAGGTGAACTTTATGGAGAGCCACCATTTTGTTATAACAACCATCACTACACTTAAACATATGCGTTTCTTTATTTATTTGTTTCTAAACGATTGTCTGGCTTGGTATCATAGTACAGCAGTAAACATGACTCTGACTTTGCATAGTGGAGAAGAGAGAAAGGACTGGTCGATATTTTCACTCCTAAATGTTTTGCTGGTGGTTCCAGTAATTCATGTGTGGATGAAACTTCTAGAAATAGTTGCTCCTCTATTTATAAAGTAACTTTTTGCTTTGAACACCACAGTGATTAATGTAGCAGCATACGCTGCTGCCCTGTTGTCGTGTCTCCTACAAGGGGGTAAGTCTGAAGCAGAAATGAGCTGTAGCTGTGTTTATCAGCAGATATGCAGGGGAAAAGCAGCAGCCATCAGCATCTGATTTTCACCCTGAACCTAAACTTGGGGGCTGTAAACATTTAGACTGACAAGAAAAAAAACAATAGAACAAAATCATAAAGTTTGTGATAATCCACATTATACTTTCAAATCCTTCTTAATTGGCAACTTCTCAGATTCTTCCCATGTTTTCCACATCTAAAATCAAAGGACGGTAAAACCAAATTTCCGAAAAGATTACCAACCTGCTGAGCTGCTGATAGATGCAGAGGGGCCGATCTAAATGGGAAACAGTGGTTGATATGTTACATTCATTTGTTGCTATAACATCGACCTATTTTGAGATTATTATTATTATTTCTCACAAAGATGTTGAGGTGTTTAATTTATGTGACATTGTGTCTTTCTGCTCTGACAGATTTTGTATGTCATAAGTCTTTGGTGATTCTGATGACTGATGAATACACATGCTGGACGGACTGCGAAAAAGACATGCGCCTAACAGTGAAGTGAGGCTTTTAGAGCAAGTGCTTGAGAATTTCTTATAGTTGTACCTGAGGCGATTCAAAGAGTAATTGGTGGTTAGGGATGTTTGCCAGTTCGCAGTGTCCACTCATGCCCCAGGAAATGTCTTTATTTTTCGTTTTAAGCTCTACTGACTAAGACACAGGTCTTTGCTTTTCTAAAGAGCTTAAAAGAAATGTCTAATGGAAAGTGGAAGGTTTTAGATGTCGTTAAATCAAAGACCAGACAGCTATACATGTGACGTGGTGTGCTTTGAAACTCAAAGTTGCCAGCTTGATGCAGACCTATGGTACAGCTGCCTTTTTCCTGCTATATTTGTCCCTTAGAAAACAACATGGATTATTTGCATTTGCATGTACAAACCTGCAGGTAACAAGAGTGAGCTTTTGTCTTTAACTGCCTCCACAGAAACTAACTGGACATACTAGCAATGCTATTAGCAAACATCTTTTCATTCAGACACAAAACTGTACCCGTTTAATAAAAATAATTTAAGCAAGGACTTTTGTCTCCATTTGATTTCTATAAAAGACCACGTAGGCAAGGTAGTGACAGCAATCAGCTAAGAAAAACTGAAATATTCCTCTAAAATGGGTCCTGAGTTTCCACAAAGCCAGCTTCTTTTAGTAAGGCTCACATCTGAATGGCACACGGTCAAAAGGAGATTTATGGATGGCCAGACTCACGGGATGCTCACAATGCAACAAAGATTTGTTTTAACACTTATGTTCATCCAAACTCACTAAAATTTTAGACGCACATTCACTTTTTGTGCCTTTGTCCATATTTGTACTTGCTGTGGGGTGTAAAAATTAGATGCCTTTCAAAAGGTTAATGATTCACCCAAGCCGGTGTTAGTGGGAACCCTGTAAATGAATAATGTGACATGTTGTCCTGTATGAAGATACGTTTCACAGCAGCAGGCAGGAGGTGAACATACCTCACCCCCTTTTACTCTCGGACTTAATGATGAAAAGTACAGCAGCGTTTGTGAATCTTCAGCCGGTAATGAGCGCATACCATCCTCGTAATGGCCTAATGAGCACAAGCATGGGTGACTGCAGATACACCCCGTCACACCTACAGACACTGCTGTCAAACATGCTTCGAAACACACACATGCACACCTCCCAGGTGGTCTAATATCTCTGGTGCATCTCAAGCCAGCTTATCTATTAGAAAACCAATTACGGTCTGCACCTGGTCCTGTCAATAGGAGAAATTTGGAGCAATTCCAGGAATCTGACTTGTTTTCATACAATATGCTACTTCTTGTCCTCCAAATGTTTCATTTGTCATTGTGGCAAAATTCATAAATACTGCAGGAAATCCTAGAAGAACCAGGCAGCAGTTTGTAAATTGTTTATATATTGGAATAAATGGTTTGTGTCAGGTTGGTCCCTGTGTGCAAGAGAGGGTAATAGATAGAGTAAAGACTGAACATGGCAGAAATCTTACAGTTTATGTGCTTTCAGAATACAAATACCGATTCAGAAGCACTTTAAAAATCAAAAATTATAGAAGAAATCAGAGGGTCAAAGTGGTCAACAACCTCTCTATTGAAGCTTCTGGTGTACAGGAAAATGAATGATTTAAAAGAGAGATTGTGGAGCACATGCAGGTCAACACCACAACAAAACCACTTGTGAAAGATAATGTGATACAACACAACAGACCTGAAAACTAATATAACGTGAACAATGCCATAAAACCCAGGGAATAGATCGTTTCCTACAACGTAATTCCTCTTTTACAGACAAAAGATATTTTTTTAGCAAAAGAACCAGAAACTTTGCTTGGATGCTTTCGGGCGTTTTCAGCATAGTTGCAGCAGCCTGCTCCATCATCAGCACAGCTGCTCCCCTCCTCAGGTTGAAACTATCACTGCTTGTTGACGTATTACCCACAGCTGCGCCAGTGCAGGAATGTTGCAACACTGACAAAAGATTTTAAACTTCTGTATCCTGTGAAAAATATGGTGTTCAACCTGCTGCTGATATCAAGAAATAACTATTCCCAGTTTCACTTGCACAGAGCGTTAGTCAAGAAACTTTACCAACATGCAGTGTTTGAACTGTAATTTTAATGTACAGTTATACTTCAATTGCAGCTTTACCTATTTAAAATGTCCCAGTATAGCAGTATAACTGAAAATAATTTGAATAGACCAGATTGATCTGATTAGGGTGTAATTTTCCCATCACTCAAATGAGTCATTAATCCAAAGCGAGTTTATCTACAGCACCTTTTATGCTTATTGGCATGGCTGGTAAAGATGTGTAAAAGGCCTTAAGGCGGTATGGGGGGTTAATCTGGGGTAATCAACTTTTTTGATATTTCTATCATGTTCTAAAGAAAACCTACCTAGAAAGTCGCTTTTATTCATTAATCCATCTTTGAGAAATCCTTGAATCTCCCCTGGCAGTCATACAGGGTTATTATCGCTATCTCATATAAAGCGCCGCCTATTTACCCAAAGATTTTTCTTGGAGCTTCGGCGCCACAGATCACACCTCTAACACTCAGCTCCATCAGACTAACAGCAGCAGCAGTAATTAGCAAACACCTGGTGGAACTGTAAGAATGCTGAGCTCATCATACAAAATAAAAGGCTCCTAAGAATGGTTGCAAATGGCGTCAATCAACGGCGTTGAGACGTGTTGTTGTGATGATGTGCTGGGTTCTGAAACTGGTAGGAGGTTTTTAAAGAGACAGAGGTGTCACAGATGTGGCTTCAATGCCAAGTCAAATTTTTTTTAAATTATATGAAGATAACATAATTACATGACTATGCCTGGAAAAAATAATAATACCGTACCTGTTAATCAGATTCTTTTAAAACAAAAACTTCTGCTGTTCCACATTGATAAGTCCTCAAAAAAATATGAGATTCTTTAGAACAGAATCAAACTAGATTGTATTGTTTACTGCTAATTACTTTTAATTAAAGTACAGTTAACTGCATTACTGTATCTTCCTAACAATCAAAGTTTGTTTACTGAGTCAAATTTAATCATATCAAAAATCTCTGTAGTAATACACCAACCTACAAAAATCTTTGTTGAAGTAATGCAGTACAGCTTTACAGTCTCATTCAACTGTTGCTGGCTAACATGCCCACATAATGTTCGTCTGAGTGAATGCAGACATGTGACATGTAGTTAATAGCGCCTGTGTCCTCTGTGACACTGCGATGGCTGACGGCAGCCCTGTAATTATCCTGAGCTGTAAATATTGTCCAATTTTATATCGAGCCAGAAATTACAGAGGGGTGACAGGTCTGGTACTAAATACTGCTGATAAGAGATGACACTGACACCTCCATCTGCAGCGGGGCTGCTTCGCTCACCTTTCACCTGTCTGTCAACATCGCCATCTCGCCCACGCAACCCAGGATCCACCACAGACCACCCACCACGCCGTTCGCCGTAATTGCTTTCACACTAACCGAGGTTGTAAAAGAAATAGCGAGACGGCGGTCGAGTGATTAGCTGGACATCACACAAAATAAAAGGTGCAATTGGGGAAGACGGAGGAAAATGTAGAAGAAAAACTGAAGAATGGATGAGAGGCAGGAACAGGAGTGAAAAGCTAATAAGACCCTGAGATGGAGTTAGTCACGGTAACGATGTGTAGGAATAAAAGAACAGACAGTCTGTGCTTTAGCAGACATGAGACAGGAAGTCATGGAGAAGGTAGGCAATGAAAATCAACACTGATTCTATTTTATTTCAAAGAAAAGGTAAAAGACAAATTCCTTCTTGGTCAAGGAGAAAAGATGAAACATGCCTTGGGCTAAGACTACTTTCATGCCCCACTGCCATTTTACATTTCTTTCACTCCCTCTCCCACTTCATCTGACAAGCCTGATTTCTAATACTATACAATTCTTTGTTCCTTGTCTTTATTAATGAATGGCAATTGAGAAGGGAGTGCAGCAATATAACATCTCCCTCCTCACCCCTTCACCCAGTCAGCATCTTCATCAAATCTTCAGCTTCCACTCCAAGGCTCTTCTCACCAGACAACTTCCTCATGCTTTTCATCAACCACTTTCCATTCACTTCTCACCAGCCACTGGTACTAAGTTATACACCCTTTAATCTTCCAAATTGCCTTAATTAGAGTAGCATTGAATCAACAACATACTGAAAACATTCCTGAGAGATTTTGGTTTATTTTGATATGGCAGCAACACACAGCTGCTGCAGGTCTGTCAGATCAATGATCTAATTAGATGAAAATCCAGCGACGATTGAGCATCCAGTGAATTCATGGCCATGTCCAGGAACACAGTTTTAAGATTATTTGAGCTTTGTGATGTGATCAATTGTCCAACTGGAAGTCACCACCAGATGATGGACCACCTAGACCAGGGGTGGACAATCCTGGTCCTCAGGGGCCGGTGTCCTGCAACACTTAGATGTCTCCCTGGTCCAACACTTGAATCCAACAGCTGAATCGCCTCCTAAGTGCAGACAAGTTTTCCAGAGTCCTGCTAATGACCTCATTATTTGACTCAGGTGTGTTGAAGTAGAGACACATTTAAAAGTTGCAGGAGACCGGCCCTCGAGTTGCCCACCCCTGACCTAGACCAACTAGAAATACTCTGGCAGGTTTGACCCTTTAGCCTGAAAGTGCGCTGTACACAATTATACACCACCCACTGGCCTGTACCATAAATATTAGGCAAAAAGGATTCGTACTTTCATGATGTTTATGTCATTTAATACTGGTGTAAAAAACAAAATAAAAATAGGTGACCTAATAAAGTGGCCCCTATCCCACAACTCTGCTTATACCGTTTGTAGGAACAAATAACAATTTAAACCTGGTTACTTAAGCACCAAAAATGACAAAAAAAATTAGAATCAAAATCTAACCTAGAGAAAAATATTTGATTACCTAAAACTCGCAGATGCTCAGAAAACCGAAACGTGATCAATCATAAAGTGAATCATCTTTAGTCATAACACTAAAGATGGTTCTTTAGTGTTATCTCTGTTGGGGTTCTGGGTACAGAGGTTGGTCATAGAGAGGCTACAACATCCTGGATCCTGGTAAGTTTTTGCAAACCTTCTGGCAGTCAAAGCATTTTCTGAGAAATTATTTTTGTTCATTGAGAAATAAAACCCCTTAGATAAACACTGCTGGAGAATTAGTCGGCTATATAAATATAACTAATTATGCGTTAATGAACTGGGCAAAGAATTGGACAAATTTTCCGCCATTGGCTCAGAATCCTCCACTTCTTTAAATCTGTAGATTTTTCAACAAATAAGCTCCGTTTTAAACTTTTATTCTTCCACTGAATTTAAAACAGCTGCTTTTCAGATGAAGCCTGTGTTGCAGATAATGTTTCCTTACACACAACATGTTTAATACGCGGTTTAAATAACGCAAAATTCAGTTTATATGTGTTACTGCTTGCAGAGAGAAAATCAGAACCGACCTCAGCTGAAATCAGAAAAGACCCCTGGGAGAATCATAAATCTGTATCAGCAAGTAAAACCCAGATCAGTTTATCTCTAGGAGGAACTTGTCATGCACGTACCTAACATCTCCTGTTGGAAAACAAACTAAAAAAATTGAATTTCAAATGCTTGGATTCTTGATGCATTGCACAAATCGCTCTTTTGACAGAAAAACAGACTAGAGGATAAAAACTAATGCAGATTTTTATCCTGTCATGTTGGGACTGGCGTACTTTTTCAGAAATCTAATTTTAAAATAGCAGGAGCGAGCTGCTACTGTGTTGCATTGAATGATCAATTCAGTATCTTGAAAAGTATAGTGGTTCTCTGCACAGAGAAGGGGAGTTACTGTGTCGTATTGTATCGTAAATAACACAACATAATTGGCACTGCTGCTGTATATGATTAATTTGAGGTGTTAATACAGTTTATATTAGAGAAACACATTAAGTAAAGGTTTTACAGATTTGTGAAATTATCTCTTCTTCTGTGCAGCATTTATATTTCACATAGTTTATGAGGCAAATGTAGGGGTTTTTGTGAGTTTAATCTTTCTAAGAGTAGATGTCACATCCCATTTGAAAGTTGGATGGATGATTTACGAATGTGAGTTCCTCCCACCTAACACATCATCTTCCTCTCGCTCCTCTTTACTCCCACTCATCCTCCTGGTAACAATCCTATCTCCCTGCCTCCTGGGCATATTAGCATGACAGCCATCAGCACCTCTGTGCCGCATGGCCTTTGCTCCGAGTCTGTAAGGACGTACGGATGGTTGTGTTTCTGTCAAGAGGTGTCATGCTTAGCGCAGCTCAGTTGACTGAGCAGAAGTTGTAGGTGCAAAATGCATCAGAGCTTTCTATAGAAGTTTTTTTTTCTTCTTTAAACAGAGTGTCACAGCTTTGCAATTTTCTTAGTTTTTCCTTCTTGTACTTTTTACACTGACAAATGTACCAACTCTTGGTAGATATCACAAAAAGAAGAAAAATAAATAAATAAATCCCTGAAAACAGTGGAATTTCTAGATTGTACCGTCTAATGAAAAGTTTGTCAATAAACGCCCACCACATATTAATTAGCAATTACTTTGTTTAAACCTTCAACAAAAAGAATGTCATTTGATGATCTTATCCTAGATAAAAGTTTGTGACATATGCTTTAATTCTTGTGGATATTATTGTGACCCCTTAAGATTATGAACCAGGACGGTTCTGAGTGTCACAGTGTTTATCCAAAAACTTAAAACAACAATGTAATGAGTTCTGGTATTTATAACATAAAAACAACAATCATGCCTACTTCTACTGCAGTAACAAAACAAATTACCACCAAAATGATGCTAACATTTAAAGTCATTTTGAATCATATGTTCATATAAGACTCAGTATACCCATATGTATGTATTTTCCAGCCACATAGTGCCATATTATAACATAGTTAAATAACTAAGCTACCTTTAGATGTAATAAAAATGTGTATTAAAATACAAGAAACTTGACTTAGCATTATAGCCACATCTGCCGCCTTGAAATTGGGCATCGGTCTCTTTAAGAAGCTCTTGCTCTTTACTACACTCTGCCTTCAGCACGTCTTCACAACAATGCTCCTTCATTATGCTATTTACAACAATTCTTAGGAGCATTGGACTAAGAAGTAGTTTATATAAGCAGCTCTGTAACACATAATTCCACTACGTGTTTCCTGAGACTGCAGCTCCAAGAAGCCGCTGCTTTTTTAAGCAATTTTAATTTTAAATAAAACTCATTTAAACATATAAAGGAATTTTGGGGGGGCTAAACTGAAGCCTGAGGAAGATTTGATTGTAAATACATGAACAAAGCAAAATGTTCTCATCAAGGCTTTAATCACTTTTTTTGTTAAAAGTTAAATAAAGCTACCCATTAGTTCTAGGACAACGTAAATAATTATTGAGATGTTCAATGTTTCTTCATATTGTATTTCAATAAGATGCTAATAGTTCATACTGTAAAAAAAGAGGTAATTTAACGCTAGTTTTGGACAAAAAGTTTTGGCTCTTTCCTCTTTTCTCTCCCGAGTCCTTGGCGAGTGGCGGCGCGCTGCTAAAACGAAACAACAACAAAGCATGTTGACGTCACAGATCACAGAGTTTAATCTCATACAAAGCAATCAACAACAAAGCTGCAGAGGAACAGAGATATGCATTTTTCTCATAAAAATAAAGACACACAAGGGGAAACAAACACGAAACAAAGACAAACAAACAGCAAAGACGTCTTTGGAGAGAGAGCCAATGCAAAAAGCAAAAAAAGTGGCAACTTTCTCTGGATTTTCTCTCCTAACACGAAATCATATAGTAAAGAGGTGTTTCTCTATTTAATTTATGCATTCTAGGCGTTCCCCTTGTTGGCCAACTGGAAACTCCCTTAGCACTCAGAGAGACTTGGAAACTCCCCCTGATCTACGCAAAGATCAAAGGGCCATCTGCCTTCTACCGAGACAAAGAAGCAAACCGCTGCGCTCTGACCCCCCGTGGCTCCCACGGTCATTCTGAGTACAGAACGATCCTGAGATAAGACCTCACAGATACCTGAGAAATCTAACGTCCCTGTCTCCCAAGGAAAATGCTAATTTCATGGCTTCTGCCTGTGGCCCGGCCTCACAGTGGGGGTCCCATTGAGAGATCTCCCTTAATCTGCATTTGGTTCCTGTGTCTCTGAATGCTTACCCATCTGGTTTAGTTTTTAAATGCTTAACACAACCCTGTTCAAAATAAGAGTGTTCCATATACCTTTTAAGATTAACTGTATTAAGCATTAAAAATAATCATATTTCCTTAACAATACGTTCATATCAAAGTCAGTTTGTCTCAACTTAGTACTAACAGGAAGGTACTGTTTGTTCACATTGTATTCCTAATCTAAAAATAATCCCCTTTGAAATCTTTCCACTTACCTGACATGTTTATTTCATCAAAGCCACTGAGAAAACATTGATTTGGGTGTATCAATCCCAAAGGTGAATAATGACATTTAGGAGATTTGCCTGTAATAAATGTTATTGGTCATTTAACTAAAGGATCGAAATGCAACCCTCTCTTCCTGCCATGTACTTTGGCAGGCATCACCACAGCAACCAAACTCAGACGAGGCTCCGTCTGACGCTGGCTTTTATTGGTTCAATAAAGACCGAACAACGTGGCGTTGCCTGCCGTCTGCTGCTGTAAATAAAAATCATATGCATGGGGTGCATGCCGCTTCTGTAATCCAGTTAAAATTAAGATGGCCAGTCAGCGTTTGTCTAAATGACATATCCCATTTAATCCATTGCTTCACTGACCATCAATTGTTGCAAATGCGCTGCAGCCATCATGCTCCCTGCTGCACTCTGTCACCATGTCACTTATTTTGCCATAGGTCTCATTGTGACACATTATTTTTCTTCTACCCGTCATGACTGGAATGCATCTGAGGCAAAAATACATAGAGCACCCTCCTCGTTAGTTAACATCAATGGTTAAAAAGCCTTAAATAAAATGGCTTTGTAGTGACATGATTGTATAAAATTATAAAGGAATCCAAACTTTAATTTAGGTTAATTTATTCAGTGGAAAAAAAATAAATGATTAGTTTCTATAAAGATTCCTGGTGCCACATTCTGCTAAAAATAAATGTAACAAGTCTTTTTTATATGCAGTACACTTACAATTTTTACTAGCCAATGACTTCATGTTTCCTTTGAGTGTAAATTTGAGATGACACACAGTTTCATCTCCTTAACAAACTATTCACTATGGGAAAAACAAGTGTTGATTTAACTTGTTGTGTTCAAGTCCTCGAATCAGAGGGTTGAATAATACCTTAACAACTCTACAGAGCACTGAGGTCTGCTGGTCAGCTTAACATTGTTGGAAGAAATATATACATCTCTGACTGTCTTTTGGTGTTAGTAAGTGTTATCTCCTTTGGTGTTAAATTTGCAGTCTCTTTTTGGGAACTAACGCTCCAGGAGGTTAGATGGGAAACAACAGATGAAGATGTTAAAAAGCATCTAATGCCATGTAATGCTTAGTATGGGGGAGGACCTTTTACTGCTTCAGTCCTGCTTCTCTTGCAGAGACTCTGGGAACCTTGTTAAAGGCCATGGCACCATGAGCTCTTTGAAATACCAGCAGAGTATAAACAAAAATCTGGTGACCTTTGCCAGAAAAGTAAAGATGGCTTGTCTCTGGGCATTTCAGCAGGATAATGATCCAAAACATGTAGCCAAATCAATACAGAAATGGTTTACTAGACATAAAACCAAAATGTTGCAAAAGACTAACCTTTTCTTAAAGCTTTTAAGCATCCATAGCAGAGGTACCAGTTCTTGCCGAGGGTATTCTACATAAACTGCCTATACACACATTGAATAAGTATGTGCTGACACAAGGATAATTTTCCCTGTGTAAGAGCTTTGTCCCCCAGCTAAAGGACAACACATGGCGAATAGTCTCCAAACACCTCTAGCAGCTTCAAGAGGCTCTCATTTTAAAAATCTCAACTATATGCACAGAATAAATACACAAAAGAGCAGATTTGTGCTGTCATCCTTTCCCAGCCTGTTTAGAAGCTCAAGTCATTTTTCCTGCCCCTCGTTCCCTCCAGGAACAAAGGTGAGGAGCACAGAAAGGAGCAGATGAGATGTGAAAAAGATGGAAACCGTATTGTGATGTTTTTCAGCCGGGCTGATTTATGGCTTGCTGTTACTATCATTTTACCACTTTAGTCCAGGAGGCTGGAGGAAGCAGACTGGACAGCTCAAGCCAGAAGGGGCAACAGAGGGGACGGGGGAAGAGAGAATACGGACTGCACCGGACCCGAGGGGGAAGATGCAGCACACGATGCTGAAGAGTGCGGGCCGGGCTGCTGGGATGAAGACAAACAGGACACAGGAACGGATGAAAGAGTGAGCAGGAGAAAGATTAAAAAGAGCTTAATGAATGTAAGGATCATTACAATGAGTTCAAGTCAATTGTCCATTAAGTTAAGAGTTTCTCATGCGTGTGTGTTGCTTTAACATAGCTTTCCAATTTAGCAAGTTACAGTCTGATGCATCCAGGCCAGAGACATGCAAAGCACCTTTAGGGTAGCAAGTCAGCTTGAAGTGAGAGAGGGGAGTGGCTGATGTGGGCAGATAAGAGGCAAAGAAGGATTGTGACAAAGAGACAACAGGACGGGGAAAAAGACATGGAGGAAATGTGGCGGCGAAGGGAAGATAAGGAATGAAGACAAGGAAGACAAGGGGGAAATATTAAAAGTTGAGACAGAGCTATGAGGAAAAGAGTGGGAGAATTGATAATTCAGTAAGAGAGGAAGAAATACACAGGAGGGTAAAGAGATAGCATCAGTTCCTCAGATACAGAGGAAGATAGTGACTGCAGAGGGACAGGATCCAGATTTCAATACAGACCCGAAAGGAGCAGAGAGCGCCGCATTATCACGCAGCAAGAAACACAATTATTACTCGGCAGCCCCTGAGCATGTAGCAAGAAAAAAAACCGAGTGAGCTCGGGCTGCTATAATGCTCAATAAATGACACAACAATCTGGAGGCAGAAGGGTAAACTGGATGGGAGGTTAATTTGTTTTAATTGGTCCATGCAATCACAGAGTGTGATGGGGAAGATAATAACTGAAAGGACAAAATTACTTCTTACACTCATGTAGCCTAACCGGCTAAATTGAGTTTGTAACATCAGTGTCATTAAACTGATTTATCAATTAATATGAAATGTCGGATGTGAATTCATTTCTAATAAATTAAACATGTGCTATGCAGTAGATAAGACACACCTTTCTGCAATGATTTCACAGAGCAACATTTGTTGTCGGGGTTGGCAGGCTTTTTGGAGCAAATTTGAACTGCAAAGCAAACGCGAAGGGACACCTGTCATTAGCACTTATAATGAGTCCAGTTGGAGTCTCACTGGTGATATGCCAGTGAAGGCTTTGCTTCAGCACTTTAGCTGCAAACTTGAGGCGATGCTTCCTAATCGGGGTCTTTGCAGGACAGCATAAACAGCATGTTGTAAAAGGATTCAAAGCCACTGAAATTTGTCATGCAAACTTTGATATGTCTAGGGCTTTATGTATAAAAACATGATTTTGTGCATAATTGCGAAGCAGAAAATGAAATGCATGATGCAAAATGTCATGTGTGGCATAAAACTATCACTGCACAACTGTCATTCCCATTTGGTGGTGGCGGCATCGTGCTGCGGGAATGATTTTCTTCAGGAGGGGAATGAGAGTTTCTTTGAGTTGAAGCAAATACAGACGTGGGTAGGAACTAGTCACATTTGCTCAGTTACATTTACTTGAGTAATATTTTTATAAAGTTTCCTCACATTGAGTAAAATTTCTGGAGAGACTACCCATCCTGACTAACTTTACTGAATGAAAAGAAACTGCACGAGATACAGACAGACCTACAGTGTAAGTTAAAGTGAGACTTTTTGTCTGTCCACATGTTTTGTTATTCTAATTCTACCCCATAATTCAGCCTGCTGTGCCATTTGGCACCAGAAGTACTTTACAATGTTCTAACAAACAGTATATTTAATTACCAATTATATTTGTTTCATAGTGTTGAGGAGGCCAGGGGAGGGGTTTCTTTAAAAAAAAACAAAAAAACAAAGTTGTCTGAATTAATTTCATAATCATGTTTATTATTTCTTGATTTCAGTCTTTAACAGAATTTGTGCACAACTAAAGTTTTCGTCTGTACAATAACATCATTTTTAAATATTAAATCCAATGATCCTATCAGTTATGCAGAACTTGAGTAGATTTTTTTTACCAAATACTTTTTTACTTTGAGTAATTTCTTTTTTACATGAGCAAAAATGTGTTGAAAGAATCCGACTCCTACTTAAGCATAATTTTTGGGTACTCTACTCATTTCTACACAAATATAAATAGAGGAAAATACATGGAAATCCCAGAAGAAATCGCGTTTGAGCAGTTAATTTTTCAACCAGAAGGTGACCCTGAGATGGAGTCCAGAGTTACAATGGGATGGTTTAAAATCAAACCATTTCAATTTGAAAATTAATGTTCCAGTCTCACTGAGCAAGAGCTTTTTTGCAAAGAAGAATGGGCAAAGGGTTAGTCTAGGTGAGACCAACCCCGTAAAAGTAAAAACCATCCCATGTTTTCACATACACTCAACAATTATGCATTACTTTGTGTTGCTAGAGCACATAAAAGCCCCATAAAAGACATTAAAGCTTCTGGCGGCATAGTTTTGTATTTAACCGTCATCTTATGAAGATCACAGTGAAATATAATTTATTAGCTGAGAATTTAAGGGTATTTGTGTGTGTGCTGCTGGCTCCCGTTGTAGATTTGTGTGTATGTTCAGATGCTGCCAAGTGTGCGGGAAAGGAAGACAGACAGCCGTGCGCTGTAAAAAACGGATTAGCTCACTATTATAATGTAGAAAAGCTGTTAGATGCCTATAAGACCAAAACACATTACTCCTCCTGTCTCCTTTTAACACATGTTGCTTAATCTCCACCCCTGATTTGCCTCAAAGAGACTTGAGGGTTACTGATTCCTCTAATGCTTTCAGCTGAACTCTACGCTTTGACATGTCTTCCGATAGCTTGGAGAAAGAAAAAAAAAATGTTGCAAAGAATGGAGAGGCAGAGACAGGTGTGCATTTCACCCACTGAGATACGGAGGAGAGCAAGTTCTGCACAGGGTTATTCATAACTAGCAGTCTGCCATACTGGAGGCTATCAGACTCCAGCAAGTGTATTAGCTGTTCACCAGGCAGGATTTCAAATCACACCAGCGCTGAACTCGGCTGCAAGCACTTATAAAGGTGTTGGTTCATATTCTCTGCCTTGGGGGAGCGCTGGGTTTAATATTCCAAGTGTCTATAGCAGAGTTATGATTTGGAGATGAGGAGCTTGAGGGAGCGGTGTAATTTGAACTAACATTTTCAGCGGTAATAGACGTTACTATCAGTTTGTTTCCAATACCTGGAAGGAGGCGTTCATGTTCACCTAGTAAATTATGTAAGGTTGAAACAATAAAGCTAATTTGGATTGTGTTGTAATAAAAATGAAGAAAATAGATAACATTCAGTGCTTGCCAATATAATTGGTCACCATTTTAACAAATGATTTCTGATTAATTCAAGCTTTCATTCTCTTTCATTGGCGCATGGGTGATTAGGACCACATGAGGGGTAGAATGATAAATACGAGGGGATGAACATGCAGCGCTTCAGCATGAAATAAACGATCTCAGCCACAGGTCTTTCATCAACATGGCCTCTTGCTCTCTAATGAGCATCACACCTTCAGTCCTGCTTTGCTGGAAACACAGACCTCCCTCATCTTTATTCATGTTATGCCAATGTGGAGTACTTCAAAAGATCGTCCGGTTGGCACTTTGGGGAGAGTTGCTCTCCACACCCCGTCTCTTCTGGAAGTTACAGTAGCTGGCGCCTCTGGCCCGGCCTGCTGCACCTGTCTCCATGCCAGTGCTCGAGCGTTATTTACTGTGAAGCCTCCATGCAGATAAACACAGCAACTCAGCAGCTGCCGTGCCCACACGCTCAAATATACAGACACACGCGCGCAGACATATGCAGGCTCACTTGCACACATGCTTCCCAGGTTTTGGCTTCGGATCAGAGCTAAACAAAAGCTGCTCTGGGCTCGCCCGTTTGTTTGATTCCTGATGATTGTTTTCTTTCAACACACCTTCCTTCGTTTCTCTCTGCTCCTTCCCTTTCGCTGCTTTCCTTGGTCAAGGTCCACTCATTTATACTTTAAAATATAGACAAATCTGTTGCAGCTTCAGGTGAATAGATTAAGAGGCTTAAATTATTTTACTGCGGCAGCAAATCACAGTACAATTACCTCAGACAAATAATTTACAATAAGTTGAACTGAAACATTTAGACTTTAGGAACTCAATTAGTAATTTGTGGATTCCTACCAAAGTTTTGTGCAGCATTGAAGACCAGTAACTAGCCAGTCAGAGATTATTGCAAATGAAACTAAAAAAAAACAAAAGGGCCCAAATCAGCAGCAACGAACAAAGGCATGAAAAAAGTTATCCATTCCCTTCAGCTGGTTTGCTCACAATGAAACCAAACTGTAACACCACATTTATGCAGAGTTGTTTTTTAACTTTGGTTTTCTAAACTTGTGTCACAAGAAGCTGTCCAGTGGTACATGCAGGGAAGACATCATGTTACTCCTCTTTTTGGTTTCCAGGATATTTGTGGAGTGAAATTTATTGGTTTTGTCAACACCAGAGTTCGCTAAGCTTTCACACCGGCCCAAATGCCACAAACTATCTGAGGAAACGTACTCTGACCCATTTAAAGCAGACAACACAACTCTGGTGTGGTGGTGACCTGGTAGTAAATACTCCATGTCGGTTTGTTGTTAAAAACAGAATCAATGTGTGAAACCTTAAGATTGGTAGGGGACCTGTGATGCTGTGGGACCTTGTCAGTACATGGTCATAAGGAATCAAGAACATTTATACATAAACATCTTGTATGACTTTATTGAGTCTTACAGCAGGATAATGTTTCTGGTTAAAATGCAATATAACTTTCTTCTGAGACTTACAGAAAACCTGTCAGCTGAGCTAAAGAGAAAAAATTGAGAGCACCAACGACTCAGGATGATCTAAAGAGAATTAAATGTTATGAGAAGGGACTAAATCTTTCATTAACAAAAAATGGGTTGTAACACTGGCAGCTAGGGTGCCACATATTGTGGCACTGATGATTTTGTTAAATCATCTTTGATATGCATTTGTTCTCATGGGATTTACTCAGAATGGCTAAACGTATTACAAACTAAATATTGGACATCCTACAAGAATCAAAGATGAATTCATTTTAAGGCTTGACACATCTTTGTCTGGATCTGGATATTTGTCCCCCACAAAAAAAGTGATAGTTTGAGTTTTTAAGAGACAGTGAAATAAGCTGAATGTAGAGAAAAGGTATAGGCAGTTACTTAAAAAAAAAAAAACCTCTCAGAAGCTGAGACCGCTCATGCTGGGTAATCGATGTGATCGAGTTTCTCCCGTTGTGTCTTTGGCCCCGGCAGCTTGAAAGGTGAGCATCACAGAGCTTCCGCCTTCTTCCACTAGCGCGTGGTAAACCTCTGTCGCCTTAAGCCAGGCAGATTTTCTCACCTAGGTGGACTTTGTACCTTTTTGCTGAGCTTTTATTTCCTCCCCTCCTCCCACCTCCAATATTCTCTCACCAGAGAGACCTTGCAGAATATATCTGTACAAACACACTTCTCTTTATTAGCATATGTTTGAATTTGGGTTTTCCTTTCAAATGGATTGCTGTACAACAGTGTTTTAATATCAAAGCCATTGGAAGAGCAAATAAGGTTGCTATTGTAACAGTGTGGACTCCTTTGAAAGGTGCCCTGTGTTTTCTCTGCTACACAGAGTGAGATGGATAAATGGAGGCAGCGATGATGATGCCCCACAGGTAAGTATTTAGATGAAGCACAAACACACACGGGGCCTTATTGCAATCATCCAAATGGTACATTGATTTCTGCAGCAGCACGACCCAACAGGCCTGACTGGCAAATGAAAACAAAGGCTGCATGTACAGTGCTGACACACACCATCAGTCAGAGGCAGCCTGCAGACTCTATGATTACCTGCTGTATGTAAATCCAATGAGCAATAAGACAGGTTATCCCTCTATGAGACACCGTTGTTATTACTGCAGACAGAATTTCATCGGCGAGTGCCGCCGGCCAACTGCTGGTAACTGATTATGGCCCATTCAGATAAGATGGCGACACTGGGAAATGGTGATACCAGCAGGCGCTCCCATTCAATTCTTCAGGTGGCACAACTAAAGCCAGTGTGGTTTCTCCTCATTTTCCAGAGTGAGAGAGAACCTGACCTTATCAGATAAAACCCTCTTTGTGGAATAAACAGAACATTAGAGCCAATTAGAGGCGTAGATTGTGATAAGAAAGCTTTTTTTTTACCCTGCCATCAATTTTATCTGGGGTAGAGACATACAAATATTTTAGATAAACAATAAATGAAATAATAACGTCTGATCCCAGGTGAGAAGATAATATCGCCTTAAATTCAGTTTGTCTTTTTAGCCATAATGAGCATTTTTAAGCTCCTGATTTTGGCTTAACATTCCCAGCATGGTTTCCAAACACATGGGGTGGTTTATTCAGCTTTAATTAACCAAGAAGGTCCCACTGAAATCCAAAATGATTACAGAGAATCCAGATCAAAAATGCTACTGAGCCCAGCTCTAATAAATTGGTATTGTTAGTGGCAAAGTGTTGAGTATAACGCATCATTTGGCAGCTACACAGCAATCTCCCCCAAGAGTCTGTAAAGACAAAACAACCGTGGATTTCATATTTATCAAGCTGCCAGAACAGCACTACAAACACAATCCAGAATAATTGACACCGCTGGTAAAGATGTGTCAAAAGCGTTTAAATAAATTCAGCTGTTATTGCAGAAGCATAATTTCACACTAAAATGTATGAAGATCCAGTATTTAATTACATTTATTAAGTGAGGGGGAAAAATTCAAGTAAATAATAAAGCTTTTTAATATTGTACATAACTACTCTTATGATCAGTAGAACGACACCAAATCTTTCAGATTTATTTAAAGTATTGCTGTGTTTGTTTATAAGACTCAAGAAAGATTCCCACCTAGAAAGGTAACTTCTTCACCTCTCTAGGTGTGAAGCAGGCCCACAGCACCACCGACTCACCGCCGTGCTGCACTGTGCAGTTCAACTGAAAAATAATGTTTTTACCCCAGGGAGTAAATAAATGTTTTTGAAATCATCTGGTATTGGACCAACCCCTTATTTTTAATATTGCAAGCATTATCTGTAATTTTCTTGATTTCCAGAACAATCCTCTTTGAACAGTCATCACTACTTTCCAGAGTGGACCCCAGAACAGAACCAGCCTTCTTTATCAGGCTGGTTAGTCTTTTTAAGCTTCTGCCAGTGATGCTGTTGCCCAAACAGATGATGGTAGAAAAGATGGCTGAACGCTGCACCATGCTAAGATATTCTGTTTGAGTCATATCAACCTGAACTATTTGTGGTTGAAAAACCAAAACCATGTTTCATCTGACAAAAGCATCCAGTTAAGGTTAAAGTCCCCGAACCAAACTCCACACATTTACATTGATGACTGTAGGACAGAAAAGCAACCATTTCAACCAATGCTTGTTTTGGCAAGTTGGTGACCCCAAGAAGACACTGTGTGCTAGATCTCTTTTTGAAGCTTTCTCTGAATGTAGTTTACTATTTTATTGCACCAAATTCCTGAATTTAAAAGATTAACACCTTAGCCATGAGTGGCTGAGAAAAATAGGTGCTTACATCATTTCATTTGTGTACCTCAGGAAGATACAAAACTTTAAGCAGTAAAGTATTTAAAAACTATCTAAATTATTTTCATTAGTAACTGACAATCAGGATTTTAATCAAAACTGTTTTCCCTGACCTCACATTGAAGGTATTCCAAATATTTCTTTGAGAGATTATGCAACAGAAATAAAAGATGAATTAATTTCAGGCTTTTTTTATCCACCCTGATGATTGGTGGTCATTAATGTGAACCATGTGTCTGTGGTGTTCAGATCTTAAAATCTAAAACAACTACCTGACATTCTCATGAAACAACATCACTCCCTAAAGGCCAAATTTGTTGTAAAAGCTTTAAACAAAACTGGAGAAAATTAAAGTTTGCAAAGCACCTGCTTTTAATACCATAATCTATCAGTAATACCCAACCATCCTAACTAATGCCTAAGGGCTTAACAGCTTGAACCAAGCATCTTTTAAATGAAACGCACAATATGCTGCGTCTCCAGTTATCCTGCTGACTTTCAACAGCTTTCCACCGCTGACCTGCCAATAGCTGATCTGAGGCTGACTGAAGGTGCTAATAGGCTGGTATCGCCTGCGTTGGATCAGTCGAGTATGTGCTCTCTCAGCCTGTTTCACTTGGGATCAAAGGCCGTCTCATATGCACACTGAAATACTTTGTGGCGCTCAGCATGACCATCGGGCTCCCAGTGTGAAATATATCGACCCCTGACATCGACTACACGCTAATGCTAACCATAACAACAGCTGAACACACCACCAGCGGCGTTTCATCTGCAATTAAACTCGTGCAGGTGAAACAACAGGTGCAGCATATTAGCAAAGACAAAGGCTAAGTTAAATTATTCATCAAAGATGTCCTTAAACTCCCAGACACAAAAAAAACAACATTTTCTTGTATTCAAATGTAGTTCATTATCTACATGTATAATACATTTAACATTTGGCTTTGTGTTTCAGTGTTTGGCAGGAATTACTTCAGAAATCCGAAGAAAATCAATTACATCAGAAATTCTTGCAGAAATGAGAAGCTTGGGGGAATCTGGAAATAAGCTCAAACAATATTGTGAGTTACATCAAATACCAATGAACTAAAGAAATAAAACTGAAAAATCTGTCCATTTTAAATCAGCGCCTTGGATGATCCACTCATATATGATCGAATCACGGAAGGTGTCAAAACGCTTTAAGAAGTTGTCTCTTGCAAAGCATTTAATTTTACATAAAGCACACTTGCACATTCATTAGCACTCAACACGTCCTTCTCCGAGTGTAAGAATTTACATTATTCACACCGTATGATTTTACATCCTGGCTGACAAGAAAGTTATCCTTCAAAAAGGCACCAATGCAGACAACACTCGGCTATTTAATGATGCTTCTTGTGCATGAGTTGCAGCAGGGGGCAACAGCTCAGAGTTGGCAAAATCAGCTCACAAAAAAATGGCTCCAAAAATCTCACAAACAAACCCACATGTTCATGGAAACCTAACAGCAATCAAACCACAGAACTGGTGTTAATTAATCACATCTGTTGGAGGGTTGTTGTTTTTTTTCCATATCATCTTGACAATATGTTATAAACCCATTCGGAGCATTACATTTCATTGAGTCAATTAAATATGCAGCAGTTTAAAAATCAGGCAGCACCCATAATCAGCTGGCGCATCACCATTTGGACTGAGCTAGCCGAGCTGGAAACGACTTGCATGTTAATACATCTGATTGGTGCGGCTGATTGCAGTCTCTTGACTCAGAAACCCATTTGTTAATAACTGGTGCTTTTAAAAAAAACAACAAAATTTAGGGTTCAACAACAAACATTTTAAAATCGGAGAATTTTGACAGCATTACTGACCTGGCGCAGTTGAAAAGTGGTACATTTCAAGCATTTACTTACGACTATATGGTCTAAAGGAAATAAAACACTAAATTCATAGCAAAACATTTCTTAATCAAATTTGAGGCTTTTTTTTCTAGCTTCAAATTATAATTATCACAAAAAAACAAAATTAAACCCATCATCATTTGTCTAAACTTTTATAACTAACGACGGCACTAAATAATTAAAAGAGTGTCACTTAGTTTAAGTGCAGTCTTGTTATCAGGAACAAGGGCGTTGTACAGAGCTGCTTTTTCTCTGTTCTGTTTTAATTGAAGAAAAAAAGCAGCTTTGATGGTTTGCTGAAAAGAAAAGACTTTTTGTTACCTAATTAAGGAGCCATTACAGATTGTGTTTGGTAAATTTTATAATGAGCTTAGATCGTTTCATAAATGCTGTAGTTTGAAAAGAAAAGTTTCTTTCAGATAATTAAGGCGCACAATTATTTGACATATCTACTTTTATTATTGCTGCACTTTACGGTCATCTGTGAACTTGGAAACATTGAAAGCTGCTTCATCTGTTATGTATTTGTAAATACCTGAAAAAAAGAAAGGTTCACTGCTGGAGAGTAAAATGTTATAGTTGCAGGCAAGAGGAGGATCATTAACACCTTGCAAGGCAAACTGACACTCAGCAGGATGTGAGGTGAAAAGTGGGAAGTGTGTTCGCCACACCGAGGCTGAGGATGCTGCTACCTGGTTGACCTCTGAATAAATCCCCTACATAAAAGGATAAACAGTTCACTCTGTAACAAAATATAGTATATTTTTCTCAAACCGGAGTGAGTTCATGGGAGTTCCCACTGAACTGAACTGGTTCCAGCACTAAACTGGTGCTAATGCTATTAGACTCTGGTATTGACTAAATCTTTGATGCACCAAAGGAATGACTTTTACTGACCAACAGCTAATCAAAATTTTACGTTATAATCAGGATCCATTTTGCTTTATATCTGCATAATTTAGGGTAAAGCAACTAAACGTAAACACAATTTAAAGGATCCCTTTCTCCCATGTTCAGCTCTGTGTATTGATGCGAGTGTTGCAGCATTAAGAGGATCAGTGTGTTGCTTCCTGTTATACACAGATGATCCCTGCCTGGTCACGGTTTAGTATTAGCAGATTTTTTCTTATTTGTTGAAAATCCACCTATTCTGATTTTTTTCTCAGGGCAAACCAAAAAAATATTAAAAAGATAATGCAGCTTGGAAAGTTGAAATTCCTAAGTGCAATGCTACTTGATATGCTATTGGCTGCTGTTTGGAAAGCAACCACTCCAGGAGCATTATACATTTTTCTTCCTGCTGATTGGCTGTACCTGTATTTGTTCGTGCCAACATGGTTTTCACTGTACACATTAATAAATATTAAGGAATATTTGACGGTTGAACTATTAAAATGGGAAGTTATAAGAACTTTTTAATGGGTTTCAAGCAATAGCCAGTTGATTTATAAAACCTTGAAAAAATTGGGTTTAACTGTATCTGAGAAAGTATTCCCACCCTTTACGGATGGGCAATAAATCAATCACTATATGTATCGCGACAAACACGATCAAAATCAATACTTCTGATTCAATAATTTCACTAAACTCTGATCCAGAACCACACAGCATTCTGGGGGATGCAGACAGAGGGAAGGCTTTAGCCGCTCAACCTCTCACAGCCAGATAAGTAAGATTGGTGGCATCAAATAAGTCACTCACTCTTTAGTTACTTAGCAACAACCTGTTGAGTAACTTGTGGTAACCTAGGGACAACCTGTTGAGTAGCTTGTGGTAACCCAACAACAACTAAAAAATTTTAAAAAGCGACGTGGAGTGAAAGGAGATAATTGGCACAACAGCTCGAGAGGAAACTGGATAAAAGGCCAAGTCACCAGTTTGGCAGTATTTCAGAAACTGAAAACAAAAAACTAATCAATAATTATCAATATCAACTGATATGAAACCCTTATATCGTAATGCGGTTTTTAGCCACATAGTCCAGCCCCTAAATTTGAACCTTTAGACTTTTTCAAATTTCTTCATGTCAGAACCACAAACTTCAGAGTATTTTGTTGAAATTCATTGCACTATCTCAGCACAAAGTAGGCCCAAAATGCAAAGATGTAGAAATACATCCAAATAAAAATGTTGGTGTGCATATGTATTCAGACCACATTTCTCCTACGTTTCCAAAGCAAAAAACACTTAAAAATAAGTGACAGATTTAGCCTGCCATCCTCTTGAGTCACTGTGTCATCCCTGCTTAATTAGAAAAAGTGATTTAAGGCTATTTCTGCCTGCGAGCTAACTTTCTCATGCAGCTTCTTGTGGAACAGAAGAAAGGAACGAGGCTGGCCGGACCAACTGGAGCTCGAGACACGATGGGCATGGTGACATAAGCTAACCCTGTGGTAAGATTCAAAAGGCTGACATGGATGTAATGAGCAGTCATGCCACCATGAAAACAACACGCAAGGCTTCCCAGAATGCCTTTCTCCATCTCCGCTACATTCTCTTGGGAATGAGTCCTGAACTGACCTGAGATCAAGCTTATCAGTTTGTCACTCCAGCAGCCACACAAGGCCGCAGCAATCTCACTGCTGCCGCGACGCGAGCCTCAGCCGGCAGCCTGATTAGAGCGAGCCAGGTTAAGACTGATTAGCTGAGCCTCAGACCACGTTACATTCACACCAACAGAAACTGACCTTTTCCACTAATGCTAATGCTCAACACCACCACCGTGTGTTTTGTTGCTGTCTGGCAAATATGTTACAAAAAGCTGAATAAATACAAATTCACTAGATGGTTACAGTAAATGTACAGATATACAAATGATCACGCTTCTACCTCAGATCACACACATTACACACATCGCCTTTATCTCCTTGCAATCCAGTCTTAATGACTCCATTAACGGAGAGGCCATTAGCAGCATTCACTTTATGGCCAGCCAAACAGCCCAGCCGGGAGCACATTATGGAAAGGGCATGTGTGTCCTAATGTCCACTCCTTGTCACACACACACTCCTTCTTTCCCCTCAAGGCGGCCGGCCTGAAGCAAGCAGGACTGAACAAACGAGAGTCATTTTCATTTGCACAACGTGAGGCAAAGGTTTAGCGCAGACTGCTTTGTGCTGGTGGTCCATCAACGGCGGAAACTTAAGTGCTGTTAGGAGTTTGAGCAGATCTCATATCCCCAAATTAGCTCATTGTTGGAGCAGAGGCTGAGTCATGGGCTGCAGCAGCAAAAGCTCGTCACACTCCCAAGTTGATGACAAAATGATAGATTTAGTGTTGATAACATAATAATTATTTACTTCAGCAAAATGCTTTAGAAATGCTTTTAGCAGAAGCATATCCTGTTTTGCTAGATGTAGCAGCTGCTTTCAGGGCCTGGTTAAATGACTGGATCAGTGATCTGAAAGGATCCGAGCAGAACAAACCAGGGTGATGAGAGGCTCTAAAATTCAGGGTAAATTGTTATTTCATGAACCATGTGAATTTATGGCACAGTTTAGAGCAAGTCGAGAGGAAAAACTGAAATAATCTTTCAGCGCTGTATATTTCTACTCGTTTAAGACTTTAAAAATAAAACACCATTTGATTTAAGCACACTGCTGCTTATTTGTTCCACTTACATATTGCATTCCTGGAATTCAACATGAATCCTCATTGAATGGATGTCATTGAGGCAAATACACCTAAAAAAAAAACCTTTAGAAATTGAACTTCTAATGTTATTGTGTTAACCTTTAACCCCATAAATAAAATCTAGTGCAACCTTCTGAAATTGCATATTTATTCAACAGAGTCCAGTTTTATCTCAGCATACATTCTCTGAAGGCCTTGACATCTCACAGACTTCGGTTCAATTCATCATCCAAAAATAGAAAAATCATGATAAACATTCCAACGATACCAATAAATGGCTATTCGCCATTTAAAGGCTGGACAAAGAGCCAGCCTTTAAGAGAGGCAGACAGGAGGTCTGTGGTCACTCTGGAGGAGTTGCAAAGATCCACAGCTCAGGTCTATTTCCCATCCACTCCAAAAATCTGTTTTATATAAGAGTTTAAACAAGAATACGTGGAAACCATACACTCAGCAAACAAATGGAAGAAGGAGCTCTCATCAAAACAGGCCAAATGTGAACTTTTGGCCTTTTTCAAAATGTGCGGTGGGAAAACATCTTTCACAACATGAAACATGGTGGTGGTAGCATCATGCTGTGGTAGGAATGGGCAATAAATCAATAACAAATTATATCAAAATAGACAAATGATCAATATCAACAGATAATATGTCCATAGACGGATCAATAACTTTACTGATCTGCCATCTAGAACCGTGTAGCATTCTGGGAGATGTAGACAGAGGAAAGACTTTAGCTTAACCTCTCAAGGTCAACTAATCAATAATCTAATAAATTGCTGGCTTATTAACTACTAATTCACTCACTATTTGGTTACCTAGCAACAACTTGCTGCGTAGGTAACTTGTGGCTAGCTGGCAACAACCTGTTGAGTAACTTGTGCAGCAGCAGTTTAAGGTTTTTGTACTTCATAGCAGCTTCAAAATAAATTAAAAAAAAAATAACAGCATGGAGTTAAAACTGCAGATAAAACAAGAAAGGTCACGTTACCAATTTGGTAGCTTAACTATAGTGTCCATATCAAATAAATACCTAAATATTAATGCTACCGCAATATGAAGTAAACAAAGCAGATAATTAATGAATCAGATAACAGGACCGTCAAGAAATCCACTGAATGCATTTGGATCATGAGTTCCCCAAGACAAAAACGGTAAAAACAAATAAATAGATTCAAAACAGGCAAGGAGGCAGCTAAAGGCTAGCTGCTAGCACATAGCGCTAACAGAAGCAGAATGCTAATATCAAACCAATGGCCCGGATGTTATTATAATTCATTATCTTTAACACAATATTTATGCATATATTAAATTTCGCTGTTATTTTAGTTTTATTTGGCGCTTACCGCTTTGCTCTGTACTTCATTTAGTAGAGAGAAGGAACTGACCCCTCAATCAGAGGAGAGTGGTCCGTAAACGTTACTGGCGGAGGTCCGTAAATGCTCCAAAACGGACTTGTGGGTGCAAAAAATTTAATCTAACCAGACACTTCGAGGAGTGGGAGGCAATGTAAGGAACACTGTGGGTTAATACACGCTAGAACCGAACATGTTGATTTGTCAACTTGCAACTAAGGCAAAACGAAACTTGGACTACAAAATCACGGAGGAAAAAGAAAATGGCGGATTCACAAACTGATTGGCCGGAAATAATTACCTTGTTTAGCAAATGCGGTGACGTCATAGAAAATAAAAACGTCTTGAAAAATGAGAGAAAAATGAACAGACTTTAAAACGTAACCCCAAAAGAATATAAAGATTACGGATTAAATTGTATATTGATAAATCAAAGCATATTGATGTGTTAGAGAGGAAGAATAGTCCAAATTTAAAAAAAAAATACTGTTAATTAACCTAAGGAACAACAGCTCATAAATTTTGGTCACTAGATGTACTAAACTGGTGAATGAGTACTAATACAAATGTGGAAAATCTAAAAGGTTCTGAATATAGCATCTGAAAAAACGAACAGAAAGTAAAATCTATGTTTCATAACTTACTGATTTCATTGTGTGGCCTCAGCTCTCCAACATTTTTTCTCATCATGACACACCATCACGTGGCAAATGTGTCTTTTCAATTGCTCCTCCAAGCTAATCTTTAGCTCTGCAGGCAAATGGTTGCTCCTACTGAGAGAAGAGTGGAAATACCTCATACCTAGTAGGAGGGGGGCTGAGCCAAGCCCAGTCTTTATATTAGCTCTCTACTCCGGGAGCCATGGGCTACAGAGACACGTTCTCCACCTCTGCTGGGACAAACTGGACGGTGGTGCCTGCTGCCCGCTTGTTTTTTACCCCTGCTCTCCCCTGGGGTGGAAGACTATTTATCTGCTGGTGGGAGAACATGTATCAATGTGCAACATAGCTTGGGATTTGAGCTTTTATTACGATTCAAACTGCAAGGTCAACTTCGCATGAATTTGTGTCAAAGCTGTCAAGCAGAGAAACATAAAACAAAATGCCCACACAGAGGAAGCAGAGTAAACAACAGGGCTTAGGGGCCAGATGTCTGGCTGTTTTTTATGCTTTCACATGTACAGTCAGGTAATATGCAGCGTTTGGATCTGAAAGCGCATTATTAGAGACAAGGAGAGATAAGTGAGTTGTTGTTGCGTGATGGAACATAATGACATTTGTGGAGAAAACATTTTTTTTCCTCTGTATCTTTGTCTGCATGGCTACTCTTCAGATAAAAAGTGAAACCAGCTCTCGTCTGAAGCTCGGGCCCTTGTGACAGTGTAATGTAGTCGGATCTGTCATGCCTTTGATGCCATCGTATGCCACTCCTCCTCTCTTCTCTGGTCTTTCTGACAGTGACAAAGGGGATCGGCAGCAGCGTGTTATCAGTGTGCAGCTGCAGTAATCGTATTATTTAGTTAAGCTTAATTCTGAGAGGCTGACCAACAGCGTGAACAAAGCGGGGCTTTGCTAAGCCCATCAGAGTGCTCCCATGGAGCAGAGGTCTTTTCCTGCCTTGCGGCCTCTGTGTACCCGTGCTCTCCCATTTTCCTCGCTGTTTCCCGCTGCCCTCCTCTGCGCCTGTCTCTCTGTTGCTTTCTCCCTCACGCTCTCTCTCTTCCTCCTCTTGTTTTTCTGTATCCAGGATAGTTTTTCACTCCTCCCCCCCTCATTTTCCTTCCATCTTCATCCCCTTTAAATCTTTCCTTTCTGAAATGTTTAGCACTGGGAGTTTGTAGAATGGTGTTATTCACAGTTCATTGGTCTGTTTGAAGGTACTATCTTGATTGAGGGCTTGGTGATTGTGCGAGTGCATAAAGAGGTGACCATGGAGATAGATGAGCTTACTAATATGCAGGATATTGCAGGGGCTGTAGATAAGTGTTGAGTTTCATTCAAGCAGCTCATTTGGGGATTGAGAGGATTGGAAATGACATGGAGACGTTGTGCAATACTATTCATTCATTGTTGTCCATGTACTTCTAAACATCTTGTTAAATTAAAACCAAAACATTAAATGTGTTCTATTGGTATTGTAGGTGGTAGACTAACACAGATTAGTATGCATTTGCATTCAGCTCTCATGCTTTTCTTGGAGTTGGGAAATGAGGAGACTGAAATTCTTCTGAGCAAAAAAGTTCAGTCTCTATAGGGTTAGTTTCTAACTAGGAATGCACCAATATATTGGGCAGATATCATTATCCAATATAATTAATATTTCTGTGGTATATATTATGTGTATATTTAACTATCAGTTTGACAACTTAAAGTGTTGTGTATTTTACAGGTAAATAATGTAATTTTATAGCATTATTAAGTAACTATGTTACCTTCAGTTGTTATAAAATGCTCTATATAACAAATATGACTGAGAAGAAATCTGACTTCATAATTTAGAGTATTGAAATTGGGCCTCTGTCTCTTTAAGAAGCTCCTGCTCCATCCAATATTCCTCCTTCAGGTAGTCATAGCAACAATATTCCTCTAATGACCCTTTGACAAAGTCCTGAGGAGCTTTTCAAGGAGAAGCAGTTCCTATGATAAGCTTATCAGATGTGAAGCTCCACCAGGTGCTAAATTTCTTGTCCTGATAAGAATTTTGATTTTTAGTGTCACAATACACTGAATTGTCTGAATTAGTATTTTTACCATTTTCTCTATTTTTTGTTCAATGAGAGTATTAATAAATATCAATAAATTTGAAAGTATGATTAAATGTATTTACTGTGTGTAGTTTAGTGATACAAATCACACTTTTTTATGTGGGATTTGTAGAAAAATGCACTGAACACAAACATTATATCAGATCAAATAACTTATTTTAACTTCCTTAAATAGAAGTTAAAAGTAGACTTTCTCTGTCCTAAAGAAGTGCGTTACAAATGGGAATGTTTCTGAAGAGCAGTGTTTGTGTTTGTGGGGCTGTGATTGTTGTGACACACAGTCTCAGTCATACAGCAACCTAGAAATGAAGCAATAAATAGTCCTCATTTATCCGTATCTCAATTGTAACACAAAATATCATAATAAAACTTTGAGCACATATTTCCCACTCCTACTCTTGTCTGTTTTTTATCAATACCATTGTCGCCCTCAGTTTACATGGACATCCATGTCTTTTTAGGTTTGCATAGTCTTTTCATGTGCAAAGATTGTTATATCCTGTTTTAAACTTCTCCACAACTGCTTCTTCTTGATGCTGTTTTTTACTTAACCTTTATTTTACCAGAATAAAAACCCATTGAGATTAAAAACTTGTTTTTCAAGGGAATCCTGGCCAAGAGCAGCAACAAATACAGTAATGTCCTCTGACAAACATCTGAGGTTTTCTCAGAAAAGATGCATTTAAACTGAGATTAAATTACACACCAAGTGGACTCTGTTTACTAATTACCCATCACATCCAACCTCAGTAAAATGCATTGAAGATTGTGTCTACAACATAGCAGAATCTGGACAGGTTCGATGGATATAAACATCTCTGCAAGGCATTGGATGTTAAATGCAGGCAATAAAGAAGTCAAGGAGTCATTCTCAGTAGCTGATGCATCCAGTTTCCATTCGACCCTCAGCAGTGTTAGAACATTAAATCAGAAGTGAAAAATGCGCAAAAAAATCTAATTAATTAGCTCAAATTAACCCTGGGGGTTCACATAACCAAGGCAAAGCACCCCATGTACCTTATTCTGACACTGACTCTCTTGCAAGCTTGGATCTGAGATCAAACTCATATTGGCAGACTCTCACACACACGCGAGCACGAGCGCACACACACACACTCTCTGCCCGAAGCAGAGGAAGCACAGGAAAGCAAATCCGCTGTGAAGGAACCATAAAACCAAACGCTGCAGTAAGACAGACCACTCCTGCGCCTCACAATATATGAGCTTAATGAATGCTAATGACCTGTAGTGAGCATGTGAAGACATACATTCACAGACAGATAGAAAGAGGCTTTACTTACAGAATGATTCAGACAGTTTCAGAGGGGCCGTGCCATACTATAGCTGTAGTGGTGATTCAACGAGGGCGCTAGGATTCGAGAGCACAGAGTTCCTGCACCTCAGCCGGCGGGTGAGGGGGCACGGATGCTGGCGGGGGGAGTTAGAGGAGTTTGTCACTGGAGGGGAGGAGTGGAGGAAATCTGGAGCAAGCCAGTGCTTAAAACTCAGAGGAAAAGGTAATCCATGTAGAGGAACAGTCAATGAGAGGGGAGATTCAGTTCTTGAGTACAAACAGAATGAGGGATTGATTTGGTGGGTGTTTTTCTTCTTTCGCTTTACTTAGAGAAGAAATAACAAGAGGCCACCTCGACAAACTGGAAAAGCAGGGAGTGAAAAATCAGTCAATGAGAAAGGCTCCATCCTTTCCCTTTTTTGTTGTTGTTGTGGTCTTTTTCTGCTCTCCTCTGTCTTGCTTGCACCCAGGGACTGCAGAGGGCTTATAGGAGGAGTAACGGAGGCGTCAGAAAATCAATCCCTGTGCCAAACGACGAGCGAGCATAAAGGAGTAAATGACAAGCAGATGAAGGGGAGGATTTCTGACACCTGCTCCCTCGCTCCGCTTCTGTCTGCCTCCCACCCTCTCTCTCTTTCCAACCTGGATTTCCTTTTTAGTAACAACCCCCCCTTTGCTGTATATTGGGCTTTTTTCAGTGCAACATTACTGACTTAGATGGATCCTAAAGGAGCCACAAACACGAGGATGCTCCTCTTTGCTTTTTCTTACCTCCTCTGAAAACACTGAGTGGAATAACAATGAAATGCAGAACGTTGACTCTGCCAGCTCTGGATGTCTGCTGCCTTTTTTTTTTTTGCCTGACACTTCGGCTGTGTAGCTGTCTTCCTCTCTGTCTCAGAGCTTCTCTGTCAGTCCTTACAGGTGTCTGTTTACCGGGCCATGGTTTAGTTCAAACACCAACACACAGAGACAGCAGCTTCAGACCAGACAGTGAACTCAAGCCCCCCCTCTGGCTGAAATCCTGACCCCTCCCCTGCCCATGGCATTAACTACCCTCCAACACACCCCAGACGAATTACAGGAGGTCTAAAAAAGGACTTTGGACAATCCTAGTTAATTCTGTTTTTTTCTCTCGCTCTCTCTCTTCTGTCTGTCTCCTTTCGTGTTATTTTCTCCACCTGTCCTTCTGTTTTCTGCTTCCCCCCCTCCTCCTCCCTTGCTCAGTGGCTGTCTCCTTATTCGTTATCTATTCTGGACAGTCTGTCCCTCTTCCCTCTCCGTCACTGAGGGAGGATGAAGAAGAATGGTGCTTCTTCATAATGTATTTCTCTGCAATGTGAGAGAAGGGACAGGAAATTTCAGGTACAGAAGTTGCTCCTTTGGAAAAAGAAAAAAAAAGTCAAAATAAAAACTAGCCTCCCAAGGGGGGTGATTTTCAATTACTCGCCTTTGCCCACAAACTTATGTGGAAAAAGTGACCCGGCACTGAGTTGCGCCCCAAAAGTGTCGTAATCTCAACGAAATATCCAGCCAATAAATCCGTACACGTCCAAAAGCTCCGTACCGCTGCTCAAGCATCACCGCATCATATTTCATTTCAGATGAAGTTCAAGCAGCTTAATTGCTTGATGTACTGACTGGCTGGTGGCACGTCGACTCCTCCGAGGCCTGTTTATCTCTGCTTCCTGCAGACGGCTCCAGGCAACCCCAACCTCAACTCTGCAGGCTCAGCGCTGGCTGCTGCGGACGGCTGGAGATGCTGGAGATGGTCAGGTGTGGAAAGCTAGCTGCTGATGGGAACATGTTGGTGTCCACGCTGCCCATTCGGCGACCACCGCTCCCAGGTTTGGGGCCTAGAAAGGAGAGGGAGAGGAGAGGTAAAAGTACAAGAGAAGAAGAGTGAGAGTGCATGTAAGGTTATCTTGGCGACATTTGTGTCACTCTGCCTTATCGCACATGTCACTCTCCTGCCTGTCACACTCCTCCCTAACTGTCGTCCTGCTGTCTATTCTGTCCTTGTCACTCTTCCTCCGACTCTGCTGCTTGTTTGCTCCTTAGTCCTCGGCACTCACGTTAAGATTTGATCCTTTCTCTCCCCTAACAAGCTCATCTTCACACAGTCTCCACATGACATCTCTTCTATTCCCCCTGTGCAATTTAATAACTACACCTTTACTGGTTTCATTCAATTCGTTCTGCTGTCTTCTTCTTCCTCAAGTCTTTGCGTCAGGTGAAGCATGGCAACGCCAAGTTTTAGCATTAGTGAAACGCAGATTTGTTTAAAGTGTTGTGGTTTACTCCAAATTCAAATTGTTATTTTAAAAAATCAATGTTGAGTGTCTGCAGATCAAAAAACGCAAAGTCTGAACGACATACTTCACTTAAATAATATAATTTCAATATTGGGCTGAAAAAAAATGGATTGTTATTATAATCTAACCTTGGGGTTTAGATTATAATAACATAGTTGTTATGGTTTCAAAGTATCACAGCTCTCACACAAAAATACAAAACAGATGTTTAACATGATCCAGCTGCAAACCGGAAACTAATCCCTCTGCTGCTAAAATAATGCAACATATTGATTATTACAATTAAAACAGGGCTACCTTTGACACTTATTTAAAGTTAATGTGAACTTTATATGTAAACTTAAGCAAAGCTACAATATACATTCATTTGCTTTATTTGTTCTTTATATAAAGTAACACAACTATAACAATTTGCTGATGGTAAATTAGTTGAAATATCTTTTAAGGTAGAGCTTGCTTTTAATGGTGTTATGAAGGTTTCAATAATAGTAGTAATAATACATTTATTTGTATAACTGTTTACAGTGGGTAAAATAAGATAAAACATAAAAAACATAAGACATAAAACAGGATGTTGCTGTGAAGAGGCTGTTTGGTTCTCAGTCAGTTTCCACTCCACAACTATTGATATTTCTGAAATGCCAAACTTTTATTTTCAATGTGAGGCAAAATTTAATGTACCAAAGTTTGCAGCAACAGGTGGGTGAGGGGCGGCGCTGTATTACTCTATAAAGCTTGAGAAAACTCCACTTAAGAAACATTTTCTCTGCCATCTTATTTAGAGATTCAATCTTTTTCTTCCAGACTGATTCCCATTTTGACCGATCCTGACTGTTTTTACAAATGTCTTTAAGAAAATGTGCTGCAGGTTCTTTGATGGATGTGGTAGTTTTATATCGAACTGAAATGAATAAATCACACGATTATTTACGGTATATGTGATTTATGCATTAAATCACATGCATACACTCCACGCATTAAACTCTATGCCCTTCATCTGATGTTTATTAGTGTCAAAAGAAGTGCATGAAAGACACTGATTGATAATGCATATATAAACTAAAAATGGTGGAAATTCTTAGTTTTGATGCGTTAGGTTTAAGTTTATTCAATAGGACAAGTAATATTTTTAAACATGGATAATAATAAGTATTTAGCTTTTTTGTTTAATATTTTAACTACAACTCCAAAACAGTCTGACATTAAAAGCACTAGCAACATGTTTTTAGAGCTATTTTCTTGTAATTATAAGCATGTTCTTTTTTTCATAATTAAAAAAAATACTAACATCCCACAAAATAAAATTTTATCCATCCTCTTTTTGAAAATAATTTCTGATTTTCTTTGTTTCAAAACTTAAATTATAATAAGTTTTTTCAAAAGGTCAGGTACCATGTGCGACTCTGAACCAGTAGCAGGAGGCGATACCGAGGGTAAAAATTATTCTTTGGATTGTAAAGGTTGCACACCTGTGATCTAGACACATGCAGATGAAACCCTGATTTTGTTTTACCTTAAAGAAATTTGGATTTCTTGCCATCACCTTCTTATTGCTCTACTTTTTTAAAATCACACCCTCTTTAGTTAAATAGACAAGACAATTAGCATGATTCAAAAATAGCAGCAAGGTGTCAAATCTTCCCTAACAGGTTATCTTGTCTCTCTGTTACTATGCAACAGTTAGCACCTGTTGAATATGAATTATTGAATCCTGAGAAAAACTCCCTCTGCTCACAGTTTCGGGATCGGTCTCCTCTTCAGTCACAGAGGAAATACAGAAAAAAGCAGATCCATGCAGGAGTTACATTACCTCTTTTTACAAACTCATTAAGTCGGGTGACTGACTCCTTCCTTTCTGCAGAGCACAATGAAGCAACGCTTCATTTGCAATAAAGCACCAGAGCCTTTTCAGTTTATCAGCTCCAATCAATACGACTCTGCGGATAGATATGGCCCTCCTCTGACACCGTATCCTCCCAGGATCGTTTAGGACGGGAGTGTGAGTGTTCCTGCACACTTAGTTAGGTCAGAGCTCAGCGTCGGCTGTTGTGTGTCCCTCCGCTGGGAACATTTGCATGCTATGTCATTGCAGGTGTGAGGGCATGTACCTGGGTGTGAATTGGTGTGCAGAAGGTATGTCAGCGTGAAGTACAAAGACATGAGAAGAAGAAGAAGAAGAGGAAGAGGAAGAGGAGGGGGTTCAGCGTTGCATGTGTCACATCTGTCAGGCAGGAAGCAATTAATTACACTGATCTACTTCATAACCTTTTGTTTTTTTTGTCCCAAAACACCAAAATAAAGCCTAAAAAGGTGACTGACACACATGCCCGCACACACCAATCACTGCTGATTGCCTGTGTCAGGATAGATTCTAACATCTCTGGTGAGCCTGAATTCAAACAGAATGTGGAGAAGAGCTTGAGGAGAGAAGGAGAGAGGGATGGAGGCAAGGAAAGGGGGGAGGGGTGACACAGCCGAGGAGGAGAGGATGGAGGGAGAGAGGGAATGCTGTGTGGAGTGGCATGGGGTGGGATGTGGGGGGGCAAAGCGCAAAAAAATGAAGTGAGCCAGTCCAATTTTATCCAAATCCATCAAGCTGGACAGTTCTGTTTCGGGAATGATTGAGAGGTGTGGGGATGCGAAGGGATGGAGGGAAACAGGTGGGGCAGCGGCGGGGTGAACGGGTTAAGCAAGGAAAACAGAGGAGCCCCTCAGAAGTAGAAAAAACGCTCTGAAACTAAAACGGGAGGAAGATGAGTTAACCGGTGAGCTGTGACACATTTGAGGTGAAAGAGGACGGAGTGATGAGGCTGGGAGGGGGGATGAGAGGCGCGGACACTCACCCATTTCAGCGGGCTCTCCTCAGGCAAGCACAATCCCTGCTCTGTGATCCCATCCCGGGGAAAAGGCGCAGCGAGATCCTGGAGCTCCCTCCGCTGAATACCAATGGAGCTGCTATTATCAGCTTACACACACTGACTCACACACACACCGGCGCTGAGGAAGAGGCACAAACGCATAGAGTCAAGTCTGGGCTGCATGTTCAAATCAGAGGGGGGGGAAAAATGCAGTTTGACAATGCATGTCACAATAGAAAAATCACTGGTGTGCATCCCCCCATTTTTGTGTTAATGCTTCTTCATGAAAAAAGCAGCCTGAAACAATCATTCACACACTCCCGTTCCACACCTGTGTCAGTACTTACTGAGATTATATTCAAAATCCCAGCGAGTCCCCCGGTTGACTCTGTTCTGGCTCACAGCTCTGCTTCCAAGGGAGACGAATGAGTTGTCCGCTATTTTCCCTCGCCTCCCCGTGGGTTCCTCGCAGCTCTGATGCAGAGATACACACACATTAAGGCAAACACTTCCTCCTTTATACGCAGTATCCATCCAGTTTTTCAGTCTCCATTTGTTGATTTAGGTCCAGTTCGTCCGCCTGGCTGTGGACTTCGCTGTGATTCGGCGTTCAGTCAGTCACGCACTCCCTCTGCTCAATAGTACAGCCGTACCTCCTTGGCTCTCTCCAATCTAATCAACCTTCTCTCTCTCTCTCTCTCTTACACACACTCTCTCCCACTCTTTCCTCTCCCTTGTTTCTCCTTCCCAGCACCCGCTCCTTTACCCCTTCTTTCTCTCTCCCTCCAAGATATTTTTCTCAAAGATGAATATCTGCTCTCCTCCACTCTTCATCCGTTCTTCTTTCTGTCACTTCATCAGATAAGAGGAAAAAACTGGTCATCTGGAGCATTTTTCACACATCTACGTAGAGAGGAGGGAGTATGGGAGACAGAAGAAACTCATGAGGATGTGTTTCATCGTCAGCAGGGTAAACTAGGCTGACAAAGTTTGTCATGGCTCCATGGTCGGGGTGACAAACACCATCAAACCACCACACGACTCGCCTCACACCCGATGACACGCACACACATCTGCACAGAGACCGACTGAAATCTGATGGAGCAAAAACTTAGGGTGATGGTAAAGAGACCTTACAACTGCAAAAACTTCACCTCACCCATAAAAAAAGTGCTGAAATGATTAATCGGATTAATAAGCGATGATTGAAATAATCGTCAATTTAGAAATCAATGTATCGCTACTTGGCATATACAGACTCAAAATAAGGCCATTTGCTAAAAAGAAAATGAACTGAAAGTAGTAATTAAGCCAAATCTGCACAATATATGTAGAGAGATATATTTACAGCTCTGGAGACCACATAAAATGATGTTCATAAAATGATTTTACTCTTTATAAGTATATGTTTAAATAAAATATAGCTTTATTCTATAAACTAATGACAATATGTCTCCGAAATCCCAAGCAAAGATTTAGTATTTATATGCAGAAAATGAGAATTGGTCAAAATAACGGAGAAGATGCAGTGCATTCAGACCCCAAATAATGCAAAGTAAACAAGTTCATATTCATATTGATGCTTTAACTCAGGAAGAGTTCAGAAATCAATATTTGATGGAATAACCGTGAGGTTCAATGCAGTGGTCGTTTATTTCATCCAGAGATGTATACATTTTCTATTTAACATAAAAACAATCAATCAGTTCAAATTCATTAAAGGAAATCAATGTTATTGCTTTTTATGCAACAAAATGTTTATTTTATTATTTAATAAAGGAATTTAGTTATTTGTTTATTTCCATCTTTTAATGTATTTCAAAGACTGTATAGAAAGACTAGTTGAATGGAAAATCTAGAGTGTGCCTATTTTCTATCTCCATCCATCCATCCATCCATCTTCTTCTGCTGTTTAATCAATTATTTGTTTAATCAATTAACCATCAGAATAATCTATAGAATAATTGATTATTAAAATAATCATTAGTTGCAGTCCTCGCTATAATACCAGTGGAAGTGTTCAGAAAGCTGGTTGAAGGTTGAATTTCTATACCAGCAATAAAGATTTTTTCCTTTGATTATTGAAAAAGTTACAAATAATTTTCAACATCCCATTTTTTTAAAAATGTAAATATAATTATTTTGTTTTATAGTCTATGATGCAAGTCTAATTTCCTATTATAAACAAACTTACTTTGAAAATGTTATTAAATCTAAATCTGAGGTTTTGCTGCATTAAACACATTTAAAGAAATCTTACGGTAACTCAAACATGTAAGCAGGCGCACAGATGTGTAAAAGGTTTAAAAATAAATTGATCATTTATTGCAGTTGGATAAACTCACTGACAATTAAAATTAACTATTTGACATTATTTTTATTTTTGTTGTTATAGATCATGACACTGTTAGTCATCGTGTCAGCGTTTAATTACTTAATTCATTCTTTATTTTCCATTATTATTTATTAATTAAACATAATATGATAACAGTAATGATGATCATTACTACTATTACGTTTTAAATATCACACACATCCATGCTGAAATTTATTTAAACTACCAGTGATCACACTGTTCTTATAACATGTATAGTTTCCAATGTAATGTATTTTTTGCTTTTCTGTCTTTAAAATCCTGCTGAAACATAAGCTGAAATATTTGGATCTGTTCTTTGGTTCTGTGTGACTCGGTTGTGAAGACGATGCGGTCCTGGGTTAGACTGCTTCCTTAAAGTCATTTGCTTAATGTCATCCCCTTTATTTTTCTGCCCTCTTTCCAGTCAATTTAATGTCAAATAAAGGCCCCTAGTACCAAAAAATATTCTTGACTTATTTAAGATGAGAGTTTCTAGGAACCTCTAATTAGCAACCCACGACTTTGTGTTTGCCTCGGGTATAAATACGATAAAACAGACGCATTTTTCTTCATTGAACTCAAGGCTGGACGTATTTATCTTGATAGAAGGATCATAAGGGATGCTTTACAAAACACTCCCAGCTTGAAAGCTGCTGCATAGAGCAGCATCTTGGTGTCAGCAGTGTTTTTTGTCCTACCATATCAAATGTAAACATGTAGAGTTTCCTAAATTCTGTTGGGATTTTAACTGGGACCATAAGCTTTAGCCAGATGAGACTGAATTTTTGGCATCAAACTCTGCATGTGGATTTGGTGTGAAACAGAGAATGAATATAAGAAATTAATAAACTAAAAACTAAAGCAGAGTTATCCTATGGAACTTATTGGAGTCATGGGCCAAACGAAAAGGCTAATCAACATATATTTAGTTTCTAAAGGTGCAAAATCAATCTTTTTCTTTGGCTGTACAACTAAATCCTGTCGGTTGAGCTGAAGGGAAGAGAGCAACAGAGCATGGAAGATAATTTAGGACACTTGTTCCCAAACTTTTCTCATCCCACAACAAAAAGCATTAGCATCCAATGTAATGGCTGTATCTATTTATGATATGGTTTTACATCTCTTGTTATTTACTCTAACTTCTGACGTCAGTTTAAGTTGTGGTGTCCAAACTTTTTGCCATGAGAGCCAAAATTATTAAGTTGAAGTTAGCACATGGGCCACAAAAATGCAAGATATTTTTATAAAAACAAACGTTTTGAGTTTTTTTTTTTTTTTTATCTGCTAAACAGTAATTAAAAATAAAAAAAATATTGGATTTTTATAGACAGTGGATCAGTAAATCATAGCTACAAAACATTAAGGTATTGCAAGATTGGATTAGCATAAGACAGGCCCACACTTTCTAATTTCTTGGGGTTGGTTTGACTTTGAGTAAAGGTCAAATTGTTGTAAATAATTGTTGTTTTAGTTACTGCAAATTTAAGATGAATGCGTAAACTTCATTAGTAAATGAGAACCTATTTTTTGCAAGTAATATTTTTCAGCAAAAAAAATGTTGGCCTGGAAGATGAAGAAGTGTAAATCTGCGTCAATAAACTGAATTTTAGAATTGAGGTCAGGGGGCCGCCCAAAATCTCTCAGAGGGCTGCAAATGGCCCCTGGACCGCATATTGGACATTAGCAGCTTGTTGATTTACCTAAAGAGATGATGGATACTAGATTTCTCCCTCAAATCTTGTGAAATGCTAAAGGAGAGGACTAAGTGCTATGCTACCACTAAAGGATGGCTGTAAAAATTATTAACAGCAGAGGTGCCAATATTTATATCACCACTTAAATTAAAGATTGGATTCTTGATCGGTTTAAATTAAAGCTAATAAATTCTGCAAAAGCCCGACTATCATAAATGAAACGCAGTAAAGTATTGTGGACACATTACCAGACTGTTTACTTTAAATAAATAAAACGAGAACAAAGATATGCAACGAGAAGTGTTCAGTTATTTCCTCGCCATCATCCTAATGCACAGAAGATGGAGTGAAACAGTGTTTACATTCTGAAATAATGGACACAACTTTAATGAAAACTGAGAGTGTCAGCTCAAATAATTGTAATTATGAAAACATAGCAGCTCGGTTTGCAGGGAATTGTGAACTGTGCCGCTCGGACTCCTGCAGTGCCATGTGCAGACGCCTGTGTGTAATTCACATCCATAGCATCATTACTCCTCTCAGCAGAGCATCCTGACACTTTAGGCAGGACGCCGTTGAATGGAGCTGACACACTATTTACAATGTTCAGGCACATAAGAAGAAAACCCACAACAGCATGAAACCAATCTGCAGAGACGGTCATCCAGGCCCGGGCATTGGGGGGCATTGGGGAGCATTGGGGGCATTGGGGGGCATTGCGGAGCATTGGGGGCATTGGGGGCATTGGGGAGCATTGGGGGGCATTGCGTGCCTAAAGAGTCAGTCGTGGTCCCTCTGGACTGGAAGCTGTTTTTGCTTATTTTTACCTCAGAGTGGTCAACTGTCTATTATTTCTATCTCGACTTGATACAGTAGGGAGTTCCCGCACTTCCCGTATCTGTACCTTCTAACCCCGGCACTTTTTTCTGCCATTATAACTGTTTAATCCATTGTTAACATGTCGTTACGTGTTTTTCCGAGCCACTTTTAAACGCAACATGAGCCCTAAGGCGCCGCTGGTGTGTAGGGCGTGAACAGGTGTGTGTTAGAAACATATTAGCAAACCAGCAAAAGGCGAAACTGAACAGTTTTATTATAAATACTTAGAAATGCAGTAAAGTTTTTTGCATCTATACTGTATACGAACTTTACTGTATTCATATGAAATTTTCCGTATTTGCACGGTAAAATTCTGGCATCCACAGTTGCCGGTATTTTATCGTAAATTGGAGACAATTTTTTACAGTGTAGACTTCTGCAATTTATAATCTAATGTTTATGCAAATCTGAGCATAATTACTCAACATTTCATGCATGTCATTGTTGACTTGCTGATTGTTTATTTTGTTTGGCAGGCAGGTTTGTTTATGCATTTATATTAAAGTAAAAGCTCGTTTTCTCTGCCCACCCTGTTAAATTCCTCTGGAGCTCATCGCTGGTGCTATACGACGTCCCGTGTCGCCCTTTTCCCCCCCGCAGCTCTGGGACTGCAGCCTGGGGCGCCTCTACTCCTCTCGGCTCGGTCCGCCTCGTGTTTTTGATATAGATTTGTTCCTCAACCTTACGGCCCCATGAGCTCTCCGTGTCCTCTAAAGCTATTAAACTCACCACAGAGTGTTGAATCATTGATTTTTGTCACTGCGCATGACTTGGCTTTTTAATTGCTAGTGTCAACACTCTGCGGGTTTACAACTGCATTTGTGAGTTATGCTTTGAAGAGATAATCAGTTCTAGCGTCCATTCAGATTGTCAGAATAAGCAGCGGGATCTATTAACGATGAACTCTCATTCGTGATTTGGGCGCAGAGCGGTGTGGTGTGTGACTGGGGGTCCGATCCGTGGCTGAGACGGGAAGCCTTTGGAAAGATCAGCTCTGGTTTGTCCGGCGAAGCTGTCGCCTAATCAAACCAGGGAGCAAAAATAGCATGTGACAATGCGGCGCTGTCTCCTCTGTTTTGCTTTCAAACAGCCTCCACCCCCACACCATTCATCATCATCATGTTTTCACCTATTCACTTTGCATCTCATGAAATAATGCGCATCTCAAGATGTCTGTGTCCAGTGGGCGGACAGTGCTGGATCACCTATTACTCACTCATGCTTGATCCTATTAGACTGCAGCCATGTCACGCAAGAGTTTCCCTCGGGTCGCACAGGCTGTGTGTGATGCGTCTGTACGGGCATTTGGATGCAAAGTTCAAAAAATTGTAGATTTTTTGAACTATTTTTATTTTTTTTTTCCGACTGTGCATGAGGAGTGTTTATGTGGCGGAGCGGCGGACACAGCCTCACCCCTGGCTGTGACCCTCAGCTGCAGTTTTCAGGAAGTCGGGAGGAGTCTCCATGTGCTGTCTCTCCCATTCCATCACACACACTGACACACGGCCTGCAGTGCCAGTGTGTGTTTTGTTCGAGGTCTTATTCCGCCTTAATCTAATTTCCTCCACTTTGCTTTTAAATGCTGCTTTGCAAAAGTATTTATGTCGTTTTAACCACTAACTTCTGTGTTTTTCTGGTTGTATTTTATGTAATGGATTATTCAAAAGTCTATTACACATAAAAAATCTAACAAATGTGGTGTGCATTTTAATCTGAGCCGTTATAACACATACATATTTTTGATGTAAACCATAACATTGTTGCTCTGGATGAAAGTTTGGGATTATTTTCCCTCAGTTTCCAAGTTTTTTAACACGTTTTTAGCTTCGTCGGTCTTCCCATCAACTCTGACCAGCTTCCTTGCCTCTCCTGAAGGAAAGCACACCACAGCATGATCTTGCCACCACCATGTTGAGGAAGATGAGCGTTGTTATTTTTTTAAAATCCCATACATTTGATTTTACACGTATTTGAGACTAGAATATCTCCTTTTTTGGATGGTAGTACTACTGTCAGAGGTGTCAAAATCCTTTTTCAAGCCAAATCAACATAACAAATTTTCTAGAAGGAACGGTTTTGATTTATATTCATGATGCTGTTTGTTCGCTGATGTTAACAGAACAGCTGAACTTATACTGTGTAACTTGATTTGGATTTTATCAAAGGGTGTCAGAGTAAAGGGGGATGATTACAAAGGTGCACATTATGTTGATTTATAAAACAAAATGTCCGTATTGCACATGGAGATTTTTGGTTGTATGTGAAAACCTTCAAGGGATATGAATATTTTTGAAATACACTGTTGCACTTTTAAGTCAATAACTTTAAAAAGAGAGATTGTCTGCCTCCATTCACTAAACATTTGAATGAGAAACCACTTAGTGTTAAATGACATAACGTGCATTAATGCAATAAAATCATTCACTTCCATATTAATGGTTATTGAGGCGTCAGTGTTTGCACTGAGACTTTGCTGTCACTCTGTTCACCAGTCTCTAAATATGCATTCAACAGCTGTCTCTCTCTCTCTCGTCTCCATCCCACACCACTTTGCTCTTGACAAATTGATGTGCAGCACTTTTACATAACAACTAAGTAATATACACACAGACGCGCACACACTTGAAAACCCATCCACGGCATAAATGTGATCCTAACTCAACCATTACACACACACTGCGGAGCAGGTGTTAAAAGCCCAGAGTCTGCAATCGCTAATGCATGTTTGTATTTCCTTAATTCACTTCTGCAGAACACAAATGTGGTTCCGATGTTAACTACTGCCTGGTAAGCAAGGCAAAGGAGGGAAGAAGTAGATCGAGGGACTGGGAGGGGGGGATTGACATTCTGCCTGAGTTCTGCGCTCTGCTGGTGGAATAATGATGAGCTCCTCTGTATTCCAGGCACATATTCCCCACTATCAATGAAGGGAGGAGGGAGGCGCAACCGTGAGGGAGGGACGGCGAGAGGTGTGGGCGTCACGCAGGCAAAAACAAGGTGAGTGAGGAAGAAACGTATGAGAAAAGTGAGGGATAATGGAGGACAGGGCAGAGCAGCACACACCGCCGCCGCTGCAGCAACTGCAGCAGTGAGTTCATGTGGTCAACAACTGCAACTTCAAAACTTAAGAGAAGCTTCTGCAAAGTGAAGCTGCTGCACACTTGTGCACCCACCCCTACACACACACACACACACACACACACTCACACATTTATATAAAAAATAGAAAACTGCACGCTTGGAGACTACTTTGTCAAAGTCATAGCAGGTACAGCAACCTCAGCAAAGAGAGACAGAGGCTGCATCGCAGGGGGGGAGCGGGGGGAAGTAATGAAGAAAATATTACAGCGAAGAAAAAATGAAGCATGTGAGAGCTATAATTATATAATTTAAAAGCATAGAGAATGAGAAATGTACACTATTACTTAAATAGGTCAATCATGCATTAATAAGTACAATATGATAATAGAGCTCAGAAGTCAGCCGCAGCCCACTGAGCAAGTTTATGCTCATTAAATTACAGAGAAAAAGACTACATCATGTTTTTCATTTAATTTTTAAGAGAAGGTGAATTTCTCCAGCAAAACTCAGATTATTACATAAACTGGCATCATTTACTGTAATGGCTGACAGTTTCTTTTAACATAATGTTTGACTTTATGCAGCGAACAAATTTTTAGTGTTTACTGGGAGCCTGGATGAGTGTTTTTACCGTTTTATCGTGTTAACAGCTAAACTAACATAATCACCATAAATGTCTCCTGAGCTGCAAACAAGAAAGAAATATGAATACAGTAAAGCAGGCACTGAAAATATCAGGGGATGCATAATTCTGTGTAGCAAATATAAAACAAAACCTCAGGCAGAAGTTGGGATGTCATTTCAAAATGTCCATTTTGGTGTGTATATTAAAATGTAAGTAAATAAAATATGCATGTCTTCCAACATAAAGCCACTCTATATAATTTTTCATGCTGGAGCACATAATGCAGAGTTGCACATGCAGTGAGTTGAACTTAATGTGATTTATGATCTTGTCCTTCTCCTGCAGAATTATTAGTACATGTGATATTCACTGTAAATTGTTTGACCTTTAATGGCCACATGCAAGCTCTGCTGAGTTATTTCAGCTGTCAGGTATACGCTGCATCTTATTGTTTTCAGTCCTTTGTTCAGGTGCTGGATGCATTATAACTTATAATGTCTAATATAGATATTTATTGCACATAAAAACTGCCTTTATCTACGAGGAATACCCATAAAGTCATCCAAAGGTTGGCTTAAACCTGTCAATATGAAGAATCAAAACAATGTGATGTCCTTGTGACGTACCAATAAATGGCCTGGACGCCTCTCTATCTAGCTAGTTTGCTGGTGTTCTCAGTGGCAATTTAGTTTTTAATTTCTGAAATGTAACATCATCGTACATTAAGGTGGATCTGCTCATTTGGAAACCAATAATCAATTTTTAATATATTAAATGACACCACTGGGCTTCCTGATTCAAAAATCTGCAACCTAAATGTCCTTGAATCCGAATTCAAGGACATCTTTGCTTTTATTATTAGCATAATTCTAGCAGATGGTGTGTCATATTTGCAGCATGAATCATCAAATACAAAATGTAAGGTCCACGCGTGGCTGTGCTGACATTAGATTTTCTAGTTAGCGTTGGAGCTGCTTTCTCTTTTATAATTATATTGCTCTGATACATAAAATATCTGACAAGTCAAATGAGGTAGGACACACACGGCTGCCTCTCACTAAATCCTAACATCATCTATATTTCAATGATTTAATTAAAAAGGTTAAACAGAGGTTCATTGCACAGATTTCAGTTCTGTTTCTGTTATTATGTTTTAGAAACATCAAACTTCTGAGAGTATTTCTTTGAACTGTATGCTACACGTGTTGCCTGCATATCTAGTAAAAAATTAAGAGCCCACTGCACTGAACCTCATTGAAAACCTCCTCGTTATTCCAGTAAATATTTTTTTCCTGAGTTAAAACATTAGTGTCGTTATTTCTAAGTGAACATGATCTTGTTTTCTTTGCTTTATCTGAGGTCTGAAAGCACTGCAACTTCTTCGTAATCGTGACCAATTCTCATTTTCTGCAAATAAATACAAAACTTTTGCTTGTAACTTTAGAGACATGCTGTCAGTAGTTCATAGAATGAAAGAACAATGTTCATTTTACTTAAACATAAACCTATAAAGAGTCAAATCTGAGAAACTGATCATTTTAAGTGGTCTCTTAAATATCAGTCTTTGTCTACGTTGTTTAGTTTCTCTCATCTTCCTCGATTCCCAGATTTTCTGTAAAGTTTATTTCACATCAGTTTTCTGCCCAATCAAACACAACGAGATTCAAGTAACTAACTTGAAATTGCCCCTGCAGTAACACAACATCTTAATATACCAACCCTGAAATGAAAATATCAGTCTCTTAACTCATTGTCTTCCTAATGTGAAGGCTGGCACTGTTATGTAAATGTGAACCATTTCTTTATCCGGGCCTCTTTTTCTTCCCATTAGCAACCCTTTGTCTGATTTTGGCATTCAACCCAAATTCATTTTCTAAATTTAATTAAACCTGCTGCCCTCTTTTGATACTTGCCTGTTTGTACATCTGTCTCCTCTTTATTTTTATTTCCTGACCTCAGAGTGAACTCCACCAGCATTTAGTTTCTCTCTGATGAGGCTGTGAAAACACATCCATCCATTATCTTCATGTCTTCCTACATGCTTCCCTCTTCCCGTGCACTCGCCACTCACCCAGGGCGTCGGTGCCAAGTGATGGGGGCGACGGCCAAAAGCGGGGTCTTGGCGATCCGATCTTTGGCTTTAGAAACTGGCTCTCGGAAATACAGAAGCATCTCAGTAAACAAGAACATTATCCAAAAAAATATTTATTTAGTAAATCAATTTGAAAAGTGGAGCTTATAAAATATTGATTCATTACAGAGGCATATAGTTCAACCATTTATTCTATTAGTTTTTATTATGGCCTACAGCTAATTACCTGAATGTGGATTATTAAACACACACACACACACACGCATATATCTATAGATATAAATATATATATGTATAAATAAAAAAGGGATTTTAATGGAGAAATGTTCCGTTTACATAAACGTACAGCGATGCCTGCCAGTTCATTTCTAAAGAAGTTCAGTTCATAGAGTGCTGTAGCCAAACGCATTAATGGAAAGTTAGTGGAAGAAAAAAAGTAAACAAAAAGTCTTAAAAGGTTTGTGACACAAAGCCAATTGAAGAATTTGAAGGAGATTCACAAGTTGTGGGCTATGTTTGAAATAAATTCTCCAAAAGCCAGGATACCAGTTACAACTTTCATATTCACTCCAGAGCAAAATGACCACATGTGAAGCTTCCTACCTGAAACAAGGACCATACTTTTGTTCAATGTCCAAATTTAAATTTTTGTATGAAAGTAAAGTTTGCATTTCATTTAGGAGGAGGAAGAATGAAAAGGCAGGTAACCCATGCTGCATGAAGCTTAGTGTGAAGTTTCCTCATTCGGCGATGATTTGAGGAAACAAGTCGTCTGCTGATGTTGGTCAACTATCAGGTCCAGATTGATCAGCAAGACTGCAATCCAAATCCAGACTGATGGATGGATTCAACTTTCTATTCAACAAAACGAGAGAAAGAAAGTGCAAATATCTAATCATAAAACAAAAAACTATGTTGTATAAACAAGAAAAATTCAGCAAACCACTGAGAACGTGACGTAACAAAGTAGACTTTTATCAGCTAAAATGACTGATAATTACACATTTATGCTGTAAAGTTGGTGTTTTTTAAACTCCACACAGATGACAAAATGTTTTCCAGAGTTGTTTAGTTTTACACGGCTCCTCTTGCGACAGTAAAAAAACACACTTTAAATCTGTTCCGCTTTAAATCTGGTGATGAAAGCAGGACACAAACGGCTCCAGGTGTCCTCCACCTGCTCAGGACTCTGTGATGTCAGCGGGTTTGGAGAGCTGAGAGCTGAATTTGCATCTTTCTCTGCAGGGTCAATTAGAAACACAAAGAGCAGGAAAAACAGAGAGAACAGCTTTCCGTGTTGCACAGCTGGGATTCCCAGAGCTGCAGCCAGGAAACACAAACTGTGGGGTCTTCAGTTTGATGTCTGGACTCTCAGGTGGTTTCTGCTGTCATTATTCTCTTGCTACCCGGATTATTTGCTCAATTCTTATTGTTCAGCAAGTAAAATTTTGTAATTACGCACTAATTTACCATGTTCTGTCACGTACATAGAGTTATTAGTTTAATGTGACAAAAAGTGAACTTTTGAATCAATACTGATGCCTATTTTTGGGTAAATAAGGAACTAAAACAATCAATAAAACAAAGAAAACCACTGTTTGAAAGGTTAACCTTTTCTGCAATCTAGTTGCATCCTAGATTTTTAAACAATGTGATATTTTATAAATTTTTTAGATTCCATGATGCTGAAAAATGTAATATTTTCACTTGACTCCAACAGAAGACTAATCCGTCTTATCTCTGCTTGCTTTACTGCCACATAAATGCCCTAAATAATTAATGGAGGTAATTGCAAAATCCCTCAGCACATGCACCCGCGAGAGCTTTTATTTTTTACTTCCAGCTGCATGCATGATTGTACGTCATTTAACACGGAATTAGACACGTTTTATGAAGCTTATCCACTACTTGCAATCTATCCAAGCTTTGTCACAAGCTGCTACAAATACAAACCACGGTTTGATCGGGAAGTCTTTGACTCCGGTGGAGAGAAAACTTTGCTTGGTTTCCAGGTTTTGTCCTAATTTCCACTCTTCTACTGCAGCTGCACAAGAAATGAGGTGAATAACTTCATTTCCTGGAGGAATTCGTGCTTCCTGGAGGTTTTTTGTGGAATAATTTTATCCATGTTTAGCAGAAAACGTATCTATCCAGAGTTCAGAGTTCGTCTGTGACATCATTTACTCCAAGTACCATTAGAAGACATGCATGTCAGGCTGCCTATATGTCTCCACTTGATGATGCTTCACATCATTAACTATATAGAATATTATAATTTTTTCCTTCCCGTCGTTAAATCTTCGTTTCGTCTGACTGAAAAATCTATTTCAACATTTTCTGACATGTTTCAACCTGTCCCTGAATTCCTTGTATTTGCTCTTATGATGTTTTTTTTAAATTAGTATTATGCTCAGAATATTTTTGTCCTTCCTATAGTCTTTTTGGCCATGAAGCGGTTTTTCATCAAATCCACTTCAAACAGATGAATTGAAAATCTCCTAAGGGTTCAACAGTTTGCAAAAGGTTTGTACAGACTTTCCTCTGAACTGTGCAGAGTTCAAACTCTTAATTCAATTTAACCTTATTTTTATACCACATTTAAAACACATATTTAGCCCAGGGGGCTACAAGTAGCAAGATAGAAATTTAAATCCCTGTAATAAAAATCGCCAGTTCTGTTAAAAAAGATTTGCAAATGAAAAGGAAGCAAAGAAACAGAATATAAAAACCCTCCGCTGCGAGAACACAGCAGTCGTTTTCTGAAGAAAGGCCACGAGTTTAATTAACTCCCCAACAAAAAGATGAACAGTCGCTTTTTAGCAGCTGAAACACAAGTTTCTAGAAAATATGATGCATTTTTAAGACTAGAATTAATTCAACACATTTATACACACATAAGTTAAATGTGACCCAAAAATCATTAATTTGTGAGACCGGTGATCGGCCGATATTTACATGTGAAGCCGATCCAATTTACCTCAGCAAAAATCAGCCGCTGCCCTCTGATGCTCTGCAGTGATCGAGGTTTCCCTGACAGACCGGCCCGCCAGCTCAGGTCTGCACGCTTGTACTCAACAATTGTTGCCCCACTGTTGCCACCTCAGCAACTTTCTTGCTATTTTTAGCAACATTTCAGACAAAGAAAAATTGGTGTCAGCCAAAATCAGAATCAGCAGGTCAGGATTTTTATAGATCGGTAATCAGCGATCGACCAGAAAACTGCAATCGGTGCAGCCCTAAATATTAAAATACCTTACAAACTCACTTTTATCCAAGGAACTCAGTACATTTGAAGCAACATGGATGTAGGTCTGGGCTTTGAATAGGCCATTTGAACACATTGATATGGCTACAGCAGTTCGGACCAGCATACCTAGGTGGGCCCCATATGATACAAATTGGGCCTACAATAAGGGTCCCACATGGATTTGCCCACATTTATTTATTTACTTTTCTATCTGGGCAAATCCATGAAGGGCCACCAGAACAAAACCACCTGGGATCCACATTGTAGCCCTCATTTATCCCATATGGGGCCCTTCTGGGTACGCCTGGTGAATCTCTATCCTGGTCTCAAGTCTTTGCAGCCTGCAACATGTTTTCCTCCAGAACTCCCCTTTATTTAACTCTGTCCCATCGACTAGGACCTGCTTACATTTTGCCTGTGCAGAGAAGCATCCCCGCAGTATGATGCTGCCACTATATTTAAGCTTACGGATCGAGTTTCCCACAGAATATTTTGCATGACGGCCAAAAAAAGTGCCATTTTTGTTCAATCCGACTAGAAACTCAACTTCTGTACCTTAAGTTGCTTGATGCTAGGCCACTAGATTTTATTTGTTGAGTGCAGGACAAAAAGCTGTCCTGTCAGCAGATCCTCCCACCTGAGCTATGATCTCTGCAGCTCCTCCAGAGATACCATGGGCCTCTTAGCTGCTTCTTTGATGAAAAATCTCCTTTTCTAGAAACAAATACAAATGAAATCCACAATATTCAGATATTATAATATAATCATGCACTCGTTTATGCACTACATTTCATACAATATTTTACATTTTATAAAAGACATAATAAATCTTAAGTTTCTAACATCACACTCAATCTGACTCATGAAATCTGAATTCATCACTTTACCATAAAATAAGCTAAAGTTGTGTTTGTCTTTTTCTATCTTGCATTTTAAAGATTGACTTTGTTAAATTAAAATAAAAAAACAGTGGAGGAAAAAAATCTTGTTTCATCACAATCTAAAGAGGAATTTTATTTACCTTTGTCATCCAAAAGCTCTAAAACATCCAGGTCTGAGCCAGCAGTCGAACACCGGCAGCATTTTGTCTTCGGCGCATCTAAAAGTCATTAATACTGCAGGCAGAATTCTTCAGCAGAGCATTAAAGTCTCATGATTTCAACGCCAGCCTAAACTATTTAATTACACGTCTGTGTGTGTTACTTCTGCTTCACTGTTAGGCAGCAGGTTGATAAAAAGCACTCAACCAGAAACTCAGCCCTGGAGTTTTTGCCAGAAAGAAATAATAATACCATGTTTTCATCGACTGGTTGCTCGTTGAGGTTCCTAGAATCGGTTCTTGACGCCGGCTTCTTTCCTGAAATGCAGCAATTTCCCCTCATATTTTGGGTTTTCCAGCAGAATCATCAGCATTTCTGCCTCCATGACATAAAACAAACGAAGACTGAGCGCCTCTGCCTCAGTGTGTGTGGTTTGAAACCCCCCTGTCAGCAATCACTGGGTGGGAGACAGCTATAAACCAGGCTTTAGAAGCCCATAATGGCCCACTGCAGCGCTGGCAAAACTTATATCACATTAAGCTTCTTCCCATTCAGACACAAATAGGATCATTATTTTTGATAACTATGCAGCAAGTGCCTTATAATTCAATTACATTACTTGCCACCGCATATTTCTGCATTTTGGTTAAATCGTCATAAATCTCACCATGTCCTTCTTATTATTGTATTTAATTACAGCACAAAACGGATCAATATCGCACTGCGCAACAAATTATCAGAACATTGTCGCCCGTCTGCGAACAGCAAGCGGGTCCGGTTCATTTTCTCCTCAACGAGGAGTCACACTGACTGCTGCTTACTGGTTTTTTTAATTTATTTATTTTTTTAGGAGAACAGCCTCTACTTCTGTTAGAATGACAGGAGCGGTGATTTACAGGAGGACCAATAAAGCAACGCAGGTTCACGAGCGTGGAAGCCAGAGCTTTTTATTTTTAGGAAAGAGGAAAACAGGCTGCACAAACATATTAGTTTAGAATCAAAAAGCCATTTTCACTATTTTTAAATCATTTTAAATGACTATAAATTAATTCCCTGAACAGATCAGTCTTTACTCCATTAGTTACACATTGCTACAGAAATTGTTTTTATACAGAGGACATGTCTGTTTGCACCTCTGGTAAAGATGAGTCTCTAAATAAATTATTTTCTTACTGCAGTAGCAAAATCCCACTGAAATTTTAATTTGAGTGCATTTATTTTGTAGGCAGCAAACATTTTATTTTTTACAAACAAGGGTCAGTTTTTATTAGTTTTTTTTATTATTATTATTTGTACTTTTTTCAGTTCTTGCTCAGGCTGCTACGCTCACATTATAACACTGCAGCAAAGAGGCATCTTCAGCTTTATTTCTACATGTCAATCTGTTTTTTATGAGTGACACTTGGGGGAAACTTTTGTCACAAACATAAACAAACTCAAATATGTAGCGACTTCTCCTAACTCTGTGTGTTCGATGAGGATAAGACTGAGTGTTTCTCCAACACTTCAGGTGGGTTTGGTGTGAAACGAAGGATGAGTTTGAGAAAAAGAAACGCCTCAAGTCTGAACAGGAACCTTGTAAGGAAGTGACAAAGAGTTTTTAAACACAAAAATCAAAACAGAAATATCTCCAAAGACATAAAATTAACATTCAGTCCTGGTCATCTCAGCTCATGGATCTAAATCTTATTAAAAACTCTACAGAGAGGATTTTCTTTGTGCGTTAGCTTCTTGCTAATGAATTATGTCAAGTGTTGTCCTATCGGCAAAAGAGCACTTTCAGGAAGCTTTAAAGGGCTTTTTATTGTGCGATTTTGCTGCTGCAATAATTCTTTTCATGCTTTTAAGACTTCTTCACCAAGGTTGCCAAAAAACACGTTCAAAGTCAATCAAGAATCCCCAACACTTTCTCATCTTTAAACTCTTTTCTGGTTTCACACCGTCTCCTCCACGATGAACTCGATGGCGTGTTGCGGCGACTGACCAGTTTCCACCATGGTGATCTCACTCTCCTCCATGGTGATGGTGGGAACCGTGATAGCCTGGCCTCCCAGCACCGACGAGGGCAGGATGACCACCTGCGAGGTTCCCTCGATCCCGCTGAGCGAATCCGACGGGATCATCACCGTCTCGGTGCCTTCGTCGCTCTCCTGCAGCACGTATATGGTTTGCACGGTGCCCGACTCCAGGTCCGTGGTGGTCGCCAGCGACGACAGCGCCTTGGCCCCTTCCAGCACCTTCTGAACGTGGGCGACCTCGGCGGCCTGCACCACCTGCTCGGCCGCTTCCGGGGCCAGGTCTCCGTGTTGGCGCAGGTGCTTGTCGAGGTTGGGGCGAGAGCGAAAGGCGGCGGTGCAGTGGGGACACGGGTACGGCTTCTCGCCGCTGTGGGTGCGGGCGTGCTCGGTGAGACGGGCCGCCACGCTGAAGCTCTTGCCGCAGATCCAGCAGCAGAAAGGCCGCAGGCCCGAGTGGATCCGCTCGTGGTCCTGGAGGTGGGGGAGCTGGCGGAAACGCTTCCCACAGGTGGAGCACTGGAGGAAAGACGGAGAGGAGGACCGGTCAGTGGAAATGTAAAGAGGGCGGAGAAAAAGAAAAGAAAAATTCACTTCATCAATCATCTAAATTTGGCCATAAAAGTGAACTTTTTTTTTAATTTTAAAGAAAATTAGTTTGTGAAGTCGAGACCAAACAAGATTAATCATTTTCTGTCTAATGTCTGGACAATATGGCTGAAAAACAAAACAATATTAGGGTTTCATATCAGTCAATATCAATAACAATTAATACATTTTTTTTGTTTTAAATATTTGAAATATTACCAAACTGGTGATGTGACCTTTCCTGTCTTATCTACAGTTTTCCTTTTCACTCCTTGCCGTTTTTTTATTTTTAAGCAGTAATGAGGCACAAACTGCAACATGTTGTTGCTAGGTAACCATAGAGACAGTAAGTTGCTAGGTAACAACAGAGTGATGGAGTTAGTTGAGGCCCCCAACCTGGTTTAGCTGACCTGAGAGGTTGATCATATTCCTACATATTTTTCATATCAAATTCCCAGAGTTTTACATGAATCATAAATATTGTGAATTAATAATCGATGGGTGGATAGTGATGTGAAAAAAATATTTAACCTCATTTCTCCTGTTTTTTCCTCTTTTTTTGCTTTGTTATTATGTCACACATTAATATTTCATATAAACAAATTCTATTATCATCAAAGAGAACAAGAGTAAATACCAGAAGCAGTTTTCAGTCAATAACTTCACTTTTTGAAGTAAATAACCACACAAACCATTGTGGTCCTTTGTGAAAATATATTTAGTTTGTTGTTAAATCATAAATTTAAACCTTTTAACAACTTTTTTGGTCCAATTTCAACACCAAGGTTTGATTATTGCCTGATCCATAGAATGAAGAAATCAATCAAGCAGAACCAATCTGACAACATGAAGCGGGCTAAAATCGTACCACATCATGCTCCGGTGTAAAGGAATTGAAGAACAGATAAGAAACGAAGACATCAACGACTTTTAGTCTGGAAAAAAATCACAAAACCCCTTCTAAGGGTTTGGGACTGCAGTACAGTGAGAAACATTTTCCAGAAATGGAGAAACGGTGAACAAATGTCATCCAAATGTCCCAGAAGTGTTTCAAAGATACACCAAAAGCAGATAATGACGCATTTAGAAGGTCAATAAAGTACCAAGAACAACATCTGAAAGCCTGCAGGCTTCACTGGTCTCAGCTAAGATCAGAGTTTATGATTCTATCAGGAAACAGAAGAACGTGGAACAATGTTCTCCAAAACCGAAACCATGGCTGGATAAAAGAGAATATAACAGTCTGGATTCACATTTGATAAGTAACAACTTGATGATTTCTCCCAGCAATGCAAAAAACTCATTGCCAGTTGTCACAAATGCTTGTTGGCGGCCGCTGCTGACAATCTACTAAGTTTAGGGGAAATTACTTTTTCCACATAGGGTCGAATTGGTTTGCAGAGCTTCATTAGGTAAAACCAGAATTATCATTTTCAAAATTGAGTTCATATTTTTTGGGACAAAAATCTGAACTTGTTGGAACAACAACGAAACAAAAACAGAAAAAATCTGTGAGGGTCCAAACACTAAAGTCAGACAAATAGCTAAAACTTTTAAACAAAAGGACAGAAAATGAAGTCTGGAAATACAAATGTTTTCCCATACTTTTCCAGCCTGAGTAGGAACTCAGGTTAGAAAAGGTTCAAATTTAAGTTAACTAAAGTAATCCCATCAGTAATCAGCTGTCGCACTTTTCTCTGCCACACTGCGATTTCCTCCCTGCATGCTTCCACCTGAACGAACACAATGAGCCACAGCTAAACGCCTGATTAAACCTGAGGCACAACAAAAGAAAGACATTCAGCTTTGCTTATATTCCCACTGGGGACGCTCAAATTGAAACCACAGCCTCTGACGGATTGGCACTGCAAGTATCCCTGAGACATACTTCTTCATATTCTTCTTCTCAGATTGCTCTGTTGGTTTCCATGCAAATATGTATCTGATACGTACATCTGGGATGCAACATGCACTTCAGGCGGTTCTGTTTTGAAATATAAACACTTGACAACCTCCTTAAGTTTCAACTTAATGTTGCTCATAGAGCCGAGCAACGTCAACTTCTCAAACGAAATTCACTGATGCGCTATGAAGGAGTGGATGTGATGACAGAAAAATGGAGAAAAATTATGTTGGAATGTCAATAAGCGACGTTAATTTTGATGTCTTCTGTGAGTTAATTCACTTCATGGAGCAAATTTTTAACTTATTTTCATCTTTTGTTTTTTGTTCAGCAACTTGAAACGATCCCGTTTAAGTTTAATAATGTGAGAAAACTACACTTTTCTTTTTATTCAGCCAATATTTAATACAGTTGACAAAATGTTAAAATTGAAAGATTTTTTTAAATTCAGCATATTTATGTTATGGAAGCAGGTTGAGCCATTTTGATAAAAGAAAACTCGGGTTTTTGGGAAAATGTCCACGTAGTCCATCGATAAGATCACCAATAAATTAACTCATTAATCAATGATTTATATCACTAATCATACAGCAAAGCCACAAAGATTAAACCATGTCCTGTAACTCTGTAAGCTTAGGTTTGGTTGGGTCTGTAGCTGATGTCCTGCTCCGTCGTCTCTGCATCAGAGAGAAGGAAAGGATCCCAGAATAGAATCAGTCACAGAGGGGAGCTGACAGGCTCTAAGTCAGCCCTGTCATAAATCACAGGTACACAGGGAGAGGAATCACCCTCAGGACACAAAACTGCATGAATGTCTGCGCTGTGGAATGGTCACAACCACCGTTTGTGTGTAATCATCCCACATAAGCAGGACGAAATCTGCTTTTAAAAGCCAAGACAAATCTGGCGTTTTATGCGAGCGCACAAGCTCCGCCACTGTTCTCACCTCGAAGGGCCTCTCATCAGTATGTGTCCTCATGTGAACGCTGAAGGTGGAATTGTAGGCAAACTCCTTGAAGCAAATGTCGCAGCGGAAGCGCGGTCGGGATTTGGACTTGGACAGCGATCCTTGGAAGTGGGCCAGCACGTGCTCCTCCAAGGTGCTGTTGGAGGTAAATCTGCGGCGGCACGGCCTCACCGGGCACTTGAGTGGCGTCTGGCCTGTGTGGGATAAACGATGGAGATCCAGGCCCTCTTGGGTCATGCAGCGGTGCCCGCAGAGGTCACACTCGATCTGTGGGAGGAATGGAGACAGAATGAGGACAAAGTATAGATGGGATGGAGACAACATCGCAGTGTGTGGTCAAACTGCGGGACAAGTACATTACCGCTCAAATGCAGCAGATAATCCTGTTGACACTCGTGGTAGGGGACATGTAAGAAGCCTTAACGTTATATTTTATTGCAGCAGCATGATCTCTTGAAACATTTGGAACAATTCAACTTCTAACATGAACACATTTAAGTGGGAGAAGTGATTAAATAACTCAAAAATACTTAATCTCAGAGGAAATTAAATGTTGTCGTTACTCATATCTTGTACTCTGGGCAAGAAGGCTCTCCAGTAGCAGTCAGTCTTGCAGTGAATCAGAAGAGGCCTCTGACTTAAGACTGTTGCTATATGATAGTCTCACGACGTGACAAGTTAGCAGCTTAATAGCAGACACAATTAATAAATCATTCTAAAAACAAATAGCTGTTAATAATAAATGTAACTGAAGTTTGTAGCTTATACTTTTTTAAATGGATCAAAATTTCCCCAAATTTGTAACAAACAATCCATGACTTTATGTTTCCAGAATAATAAATAAGATGCATCACAGAAATGCTATGCATTTCTATTAGATGGAAGAGGAGACTAAAAAGAGAAAAGAAAATCTTTTCTTAAATATTTATGCCAGATATAATAGACAAACAGACAGAGAATAAAATCTGGGAACACAAATATTTTTCCAGATTTTTCCAATTTAAGCCAACTAAAGTAATCAGTCACCAGCAGTCGCACCTTTTTCTGCCACACCCATTTTCTATTTCTATCAGAAAAAATGCTCTCTTGTCAAATTAAAATAATTTTTATTCCAACTTTTTTCTAATACAAATTTACCATGGATATAAATAACTGAGTTTATCTGCATATTAGAGGACGTTACTACGCATTCTCTATTCCTTCCAGACAAAACGGGGGTAAATATACGTGAAACCCTGAAATGTTCCAACCTGTCCAGTGGAGCGTCCGCGGCCTTGTCCTCGCCCACGCCCCGTGTTCCTCTCCTCCTCGGATGAAGGACAGCGCTGCAGGTGGATGTCCAGCACCGACTGGTTGATGAACTGCGACGAGCAGTGAGGACAGGTCACCGGCTGCTTGTCTGCAACACAACGTCGGCAGGTTTTACTGTGTTCAAACATCTGGTCAGCTGATCCTCCTATAAGTATGTGGCTGTTAGCACACGCTTATAATGGTTCATAATGAATGAAACAACAAAACATGTGTTGAATCCAGATGTTGTGACACTCTGTTGTGTCTCTGTGGACGCCGTGGCAACTGATCCACGCTAAATATTAATTAAACGCTAACAATACAAATCCCAGGTATAATTAGAGATCCTTTCACAACATGTCTATCAGGCATTTTTTTAAAACGATCCTAAAAAGTTAGATATTAGCTTCATGGCAGGGCAAGAACTAACCTGCCGTCACGTCTCTTTTCCACCTACATCAAACCAAACGCTCCTCTTCAACAGCACAACCTGAATTTTATCACCAATATGCAACACAAAGAGAAAAGGTTTGCTTCGTTCAGAGGATATTGATTTTATAACGTTTGACACCATTGGAAACTTAAGAAGTTAAAAATCCCGGATGAAAATCCATGGGGCTCATAAATACATCTGTGCATGTTTGTGTCTAAAATCTTGTAGAAACTAAAAGCAGAGAAACATTTCGTACCTTCTTTGAAAACTGATGATTTGGCATTATTTTCAGCTGTGGTATAATAAGTTCAATAAACATCTGCCTGCCTGCAGGAAGTCATTTGGTTTGATCAGGGATCATAATCCGTCATGTTTACTGACAGTTAATAAGTGCTAATGCCTCTCAAACGTTTCTAGAGTCAATGCAAAATTTCTGCAAGTTTCAGGAGTGTAAATTTAATATTAATGTTATTGTTATGACATTTTATGTAATTTTATTTTTAGGTGAATATAGATATGTGTATCTGTTTGGTTTGCTAGCTGTTTTTGTTTGACCTTGTGTCTGAAAACAAGTTTATATCCACTTAACAATCTTCATAATTATTGTTACCTATATTTAAGACAAAGTAATTACACTAAATAAAGAAGTTAATCAAAATTTACTTGTGTCACAACTTACTAACTTTATGTAGTTGTTAATTTTAGGTATTGTTTTTTGGTTCTGTCATTCGAGTTTTGTAACATAACTTTAATAACAGCTGTTGACAGGTTTCACTCAGATACTGAAATCCCTTAAGTGTCAAATTATAAAAACTTTGTGGTTTGTTTATGTAAGGTAGATGTGAGCCTGCTAATTCTTCTCTGGGTAATTTATTCAAAGCAGATGAGGAGGTGGAAACATGGCCAGACAAGGCTGCAGCTCAGCGGAGAAAAGGCAATAATTCACAGTGAGGACAGGATTTATACCAAACAATAACGTGTCAACAAAGTCACAATGGTTGGTCAGTGCATAAGTGGACAAAACTGGTTCCTGTCCTGACTAGATAACCTACTAATGCATTACATTATTAAGATCGTCCGGAGACTCTTCTGAACAATTGGTTTCTTGTGCTGCTTTGATGCAGCTCACTGCCTTTAATGTAGACGCTGGGTCACAGATTGTTTCACACACTCCTGTAACTCCAGGCTGACACTTACATTAGTATTCATACCCTTCATACAGGTGTCCTCAAATGGTTACTTCTCTACTTGAAGTCAAGCCAAACCTCCTTAAATCTTAATTTTTTTCCATTACGAAGGAGCTGGTAGTTGATACAACCAAATACCAAACGACATATAATTGAGGAAACAGAAACAATTTTTAATACTATTGAAAACTTTGCAGAAACCTTGATTTAAATTACTTAAATAAATGTTTTCAGTTTTGGGACTTGGAGTCTGCACCCTCTTTAGGCCCTTTGCTTAGGATCCATAAAATCTTGACTAACAACAAGAACTCCGTTTATGTTTCTTTCAGGACAGAAAAAAAATTGTTTTATTACCTGATTTTATGCTATTTTTATATTTAAAAAATACACTAGTAACACAAAAGGTGATGCCTGCTAGTGTGCTTAATGTTGCAAAAAAAAATAAAATACCATAAAAATGTGGTAAATACTTTAAATAGATGTGCTTATGGCTCCCAGCAATTTCACTTTAAGCACTGGCTGAGTGACAAAGGTTTTATTTTAAGATAAAACTTTATGTTCAGTAATCAATTTGTCTACCAATATAATACTTTGCTAATCCAAACATTAAGATTTTCTGGCAAAAGATTCTAATATACAAAAATGACAGAAAAATCCCACCACAACACATAAATAAAAATATATTGGGTTAATAATTTTTTTATTTCTTTATTTCTATAATAAACTAAAGAATTTCAAAACATGAGAAATTTTCAGCATTATAGAAGGTTAGAGTAAAGTAAGAAAAATCTTTCTGAACTTTTGGCTTTCTTCTATACAAAAAAAATAATTACACAACACAGACCACCAATAAGGAGACACATGAAATTACTTTTTAACAAACATGAACACACATAAAATCTCTTTCATTATATACGTTCAAATCCACAATCAAGACGGTTAGGTTTAGTCTTTGTAGGTGATGTTTTAAACTCTATCGAAGTTCATAAACATCTAATTATAAAAGGTTTTCTTTTCCGAAGTCTTGCAAAGCAGCAAACTAAGTGGCACTTTGTGAAAGTTTTCTGCATTTCTTGTTTGTCATTTTAGCATTCAGGCTCATCGATTCATCTCTATACAGCTGGTGTCCCAGATACATTTTGGCAAAGTAAACCAAACTCTCAGTGGGTCACTCTAGAAAAGCTGGCAGAGGACTGCTGGCATTGATGGTCCCGTCGTCATGTCCAAAGGCCATCATGCCAATATCTTGCAATCTGCTAACCATCTGCGGTGTGTATCCCATTAGCGAGATGCACTCTGCTCCCTGCTGGGACCCTCTAATTAAACCTTTAATAAGGACAATCTCAGCTTAAAGCCTTGCACTGATCAATAGATCAATCTCTCCCATCATCTTTCTCAGAGGAGACCCATCCCTCTGACCTCTGCTGGACGCTGACTCCTCAAGCTTAACTAATGAGGTTGCAGCGCTAACACCCCTCTGATTAAGATAAGGTGTCAACATGTTGACCCAGTTCATTTACCTCCGCCCAGCTACGCCGTTCCTCGTGGCACACAAATCAATTCAAAGTCTGTGACCTCATGCATCAAAAGAACAATGCGCATACAGAGCGGCTGCATGAGTGGAAATAAAAAAAGATAGACCACCAACACAAGCCGACATGTTCATTTATCAAGTGCTTTGAATTAATCGATAGTAATTCAGTGTTTGCTGTACTGATAAGAACATCATCCCTGATTGATTTCCATTACGGTGAGCCATGGGCTTTCATTTGGTTTCTTGTTATGCTCGTCGCATTCTGTCAATTTCTTACTCCTGCGCGGAACCGCTAATCAAAGGCGAAAAACACCAAGGTTACACAGAGGCAGACGTAAGCACAGATTGGATTTAGAAACAAAACATTCAAACTCGCTCTGCCTCCATACGCCCCGTTAAGCTCACCTTGATGTATGAGCGAGTGAAGGTCCAGGTCCTTCCTGCGTTTGAACGGCTCTCCACATTCAGGGCAAGGGAACGGGTGGCTTGTGTGAAGCAATCTACAGACAGACAGGGTTATGATGAAACTGTCATTCATTACGGGACAGGAAAGTTACATGTCAAACAAGGCTATGATTTTAGCAATTGATTATTCTGATCATTAATCAAATAAAATACTCTGACATATTCTACAGAGTTCTCATTTAGCCACTTAAACCTTTTTATGCAATATTATAATACATTTTTAAATAGGAAAATAAGCATTTTATTTTCTAAAATGCAATCACACAGTATTACTTTAGTATACGCTTGATCGTTTGTAGCAAAGGATGCATCTCCAGCTAAAAATGAAGCCCGTTCTGCTTGAGTTATCAATAAAAGGTAGGACTGATCAGTTGACTATTTCTGCAATTCCAAAAACAAAAATGTGATAAGTTGTTTTTTTATCATCACTTCTGTCATCACAAAATATAAATATTACAAACATATCTTAAACTTTGAAGTTTATATCTCTCAAGCTTAACAGATAGACAAATTAAGAGAGGATGGATGGAAAAAAGGAAAAACGGACAGATGAGTTGGATTTAGATAATGGGAAACTGAAAATGCCAAATATTTTCTTCTGATGCTGTAAAGTTTTCCCAACTTTACAGAGGCAGACATTTTACCTGTGGTGTAATGAAAATATGAGATTATCCTATTTAAAGACTACAAAGGCGACATTTCCAAACTACAAATGATTTTAAATAGATGGCTTTCTGGAGAAAGTGTTTGTTTTCCGGCAGCAGAATGATCTTAAGCATACAACCAGAGCGACAATGCAATGCTGTGATAAAATGGCCCTGTCAAAGTCCAGGTCTCAATTCAATCAATATCCTGCAACAAGAATTGAAAATTAACATTCCAAGACACACTCTGTTTAATCTGAATAAGATGAAGGTATTTTGAAAAACATTTGGGTTACAAAAGCTGTTGGAGAGAGTAAAATCTCCAGCTGTAAGTGTTTCTATAAACATGGCCTGGAAAATACTTCAATCAAATCCCAGATTTTTCCTGACTGAGTGAAAACTCAGAAATGAAACCTCTGAGGTAATTAAAAGACGAGATTATCACACCTCCATATATAAAAAAACTCTGAAGACCAACTTTCCAAATTACAGAGCTGTGAAAACCAGCTAGAGAAGTGATGGTTTGCTTTTCGCTACAGTCGTGGGAGGATTATCAGCATGTGTGTACTTAGTCGTACTCCAGTTAAAATGAAGGCATTAGCTAAGCGTATAGCAGCTAAAGATAAAACAACAGCAGTAAACTGGGAGGAGTCGCAGTTAGGACATGAAAGACTATATTTATCCATTGCATAACGTTACGCCGAGTATAGCCTTAGGGGAGGAGAAAAGTGTTAGGATGTATTCACCTAATGCCGCATTAGGACTGTGAAGGACCAAAAAAAAACAAAAAACAAAAAAATGCTGCAGTTCCGGCAGTTTATCATCAGAACAAACGCAGGTGGATGTTTACGTTTTAGAAACCATATCCTGACAGAAACTGTACGCACAAATTATTCCCCATTAACTTATACAACAGTAGGTTGTATAAGTTAAGTTGAAATAAGTTGTACTAAAAGTGAAAAGCAAGGTGAGCGTTGGAAAGCAGACGGTTTCTGTCGCCTATTAAAAAGACAATCAGAAAAAATAACAGGGAGAGCCGACGCTGAGGGAGTAACCACTTCTGACAAGGCATCTCTCCACCTTACCAGATGTTCGTTTATATGAAGCAGACGTAAAAATCATCAGAAAACCTAGGATGGCTTTGATTGTGTGACGTTTTGCCTTTTAATCAAGCATTCAAGTGATTTGAAATAAATGAAAATCAACACTGAAAATGTAAAATTTCTACTTTGTCTTTCACAAGATAGAGAATACAGCAGTATAGTGCATTTAGCAGAACAGCTAATTAAGAGCATACTGAAACTGTAAACAACATTAACAAATAATATATGAATTCATTAACAAGGTGCTCTGAAAATTATTCATACTTTCTTTTTATTACATTAGAATCGCGAATGTACGTCATATTTAGGGACAGCCTGGTCTCAAGTTCTGTTTCTAAGTTAAATTTCAAAATATGAGCTGCAGACCCGTGTTAATGTGTCTCGCCCCCAACAGGAATCACTGTTATTAACGTTCTAATTAATAACCATTAAGGGAGTTGTCCTTGAATAACATTTTTTTAAAGGGGCAACCATAAAAAAATATTAAACAGGAAACCAAATGAACCATCTGTCATTTGGTGTTGATTTGTTTCAGCTAATCAGATCAATGGAGTACAGCCAGTTTGAAAAAAAATCTGTCCTGCCAAAATAATTTTAGAGACGATTTAAAAAAAAATAAAAAACAGTTTTTTATGGCGAACAGCCTTTAATGTCTTTCAAATATAACTGAGGCAACCTCTTTGCTGAAAGTGTGCATGAATGAAAATGAAACACAGAATTTGGTGTGACTCCATAAAAAGGATTAAGTTATTTATTTAAAAGGCGTAAAGTATTGGGTAAACAGAATCGAGTCCAGATCATTTTTTGATAATTTTACAGACTTGTATATCGGTGTAAAATGGGTTTTTGCTGACTTTTGAAATGATTGTCAATTTTTAATGTTTTCTGGCTTTTCACATATTTATATTTAGTAATTTAAGAGCCAAGGTACATGTTTTATTTCACTGCATTTGTATCAACAAGAGAAAATTGAGTGCAAATGTAAGTCATCGTTTCTTTTCTTCCAAATTTGTATTACAAACACACACTGTAGTGGTGATATTCTCGCCGCTCGTCAGCGAAGTAGGATATGACCAGGCTGGTCCATCTTCCTGTTATCATTATCATCTTAATTTACTAGGCCTCCAGCTGCCAATCACAGGCTCTGGCTCAAAGGAGCCCAGACATCTGCATGTCTGCTGCACAGCTTAAAGGTCTAGCACAGCATTCGGACACAGCTCAGTTCTCACAGTTCCTGTTGAGAGGAGGCAAGGTTATCTAAATCCTGTCCTGGCTCTATATTTGAAATGTAAACAGAGTTCAGAAAATGATTGAATACCCACAACCACATGACATTGTGTAGTCGGCAGCAGACATACAGTCCAAATAACATAATAATAATAACAACAACAACAGGAGGAGAGGGTTATTACCTGTGGTCGTTAAGCTGTTCTTCAGTGCTGAAGTGTGAGGGACAGTTTGGACAAGCAAAGAGAGCAGAGCCGTCACTGTCAACGCTACACGCCTGCGATGACAGACATAATAGTCCAGATCAATAAAAAAGCTATTTCCCAACATGTTATCATTGTAAAAAATAGATTTAGTGGCACTCCTATTAGAAAGCTAATGCATCTGTGGAATACCCCTTCAACCTTTCTACATGTTTAGATGTTACAACAAACTTATGCATTTTATGTGACAGACCAAAAACAAGAAAACTGGAAGGAAAGGGACATGTGGTTTTCTATCTTTTTATAGCTAAACACTTAAAAAGGGAGACTGAATTTCTTTTCTCTGATACCCTAAAATATAATCTGCTACAAATAACAGTCTTCACAAGTCAAAAAACAAAAACTCTTGAGTCTAAATTACTTTTGCAGAGCCCTATAATGTAAGCTTCACATGTCAGAATCGGTGTTTTGAGGAGAAAAAGGTAAAAGCGTTTACTGGTTTGCGTCCTCTCTTGCGTGCCGGCTCCGTTGATGAGTGAATGAGGTGATGTCTTTTCAGGGTGGTTGCCTGCGAGAAGCTTTTCCCACAAACGTCGCAGCAGAAGGGCTTGTTGCCTGTGTGGTTCATGCTGTGGCGCAGCAGGCTCTGGGAATTGGTGAATGACTTTGTGCACACCTTCACAACAACAATGAGGATTAGTCAGATATACACGATTATAGGAGTTTTAATTACTTGCTGGGAAACAAAGACACGTGTATAGTAGGCTGCAATAATGAAAAGGCTCTCTTGACAAATTACAAATGATGTTTTTGACTATAAAACAACTCAGAATGTGATGCTTTTTTTTTTTTTGCAATGATGAAATCCTTTCATCCTTTCATCCTCATCATAAAAGCCTTCACAACTCGTGAGGAATTCTTTTTTTTTTCTGTTATAAAATCTGTAGTTTATGATGCCCACACCTGGCAGACTGCATATATGTACGCTTAATCAAAATCTAATTTTTAAAACATTTCCTGTTGTTCAAAGACCCAGGGGGACCTGTCAGATTTAATGAGGCCTGAAGTTCAAACTGTGTCATCCGCCACACTTAGAAGTATTACATCATCTCATCAAAGTCAGCCGCGCGACCTAAATGATCTTTACATCAAAGCAAATCATCCCTCAGGTTCAGGGTAAGGGACACTTTGATTAGGCTTTCTGACTGGCACCTTGCATGTGAAGAGCTTCTCGCCGGTGTGGCTGTAGACGTGGGTGCGGAGGAAGACGCGCCTGGTGAAGGTTTTGCCGCAGTAGGGGCACACGTGGGGCAACGGCGTTCTGGCCCAGTCTTGCAGCAGCTTGGCAGGTGGAGGCTGGTTTGTGTTGTTCGTGTCGCCTGCACCGCTGCCCTCCAAGTCGTCTTTAGAGGCTTTGGTTCCTGATCACATAAGACATGATGTGTTGAGCAGGATGACATAATGTTTTTCATTATGGTGCCAGGCAAAGTATTTGTAGACTAATAAGAAAATTGGGATGTGCCATTAAAAAATGTCAATGTATTTTATTGGGATTTTATGAGACGTGCCAACAAAGCTGTCAAGATTAAAGGAATATTGTGGTTTTCAAATTAAAACCAAAACGTGCACTGGCATTCAGACCGACTCTGATAGCTGTAAATAAAATCCAGACAAGGCAAGCAACAGCCAAACGTCTTGGTCATTAGCTGTCCAAACCACGCAGAGACTGATGCCCCAAAACACTTTCAGTTTTCATTGTGGCGAATGATGATTCCACAAAGTATTGCCTCAGGTGAAGAAGACTTGAATGCAAATGCATTGCACACAAAACATGTTTTAAAATAATCTATCATTTGTAGCGGTGCACCAATTGCAGTTTTTTGGCCAATTAACCATCTTTAAAAAGCCTGACTGGCTGATGCTAATTTATTTTGTCTGAAATGTCGCTAAATATAACAATAACGTCGCTGAGTTGGCAACAGTGGGGTGACTATTGTTAACTGCAAACGTGCAGACATGCCCTGGTCCTCACATATAAGTGAAGATCGGCTTCACATCCAAGTATCAATCGATCACTGATCTCACAAAAAGATTGGTGCCAATTAAGGAAATTGGCATCGACAAATTGTCTAAATTGGCACCCCTTATCATTTTCTATTAACTTAGAAAGCTGCATTAAAACGTATCAAATAAAAGTAAAAAGGTATGAGTACATTTGTCAAACTGCAATGATTTCCACTGACCTTGTAGTGAACTGGCACTTAGGATCCTGAATGAAGGCCGGCCCCTCTTCGGAACGGGAGACCCTGATTCCCCAGCAGAGGGGGACAGCAGTCTCTTTGAGCTCTGTGCACCGTCCTCACTGCTGATAGGAGCTGATTCGTCGCTTACTTCGACCTCATGAGTCTCCTCGCTCTCTGAGGTGAAGCGATGCTTCAGCCGGTGGTACAGGAACTGAGTTGTGTTCATGAAGTCGTCTCCGCAGTGGGGACAGGTGTGCAGCGGCTCGCTGAGGCTGTGCTTCTCTTTACGATGTTTCGCCAGGCCTTTATCGTCTCCAAAGCTCTCCCCACAGTGGGTGCAGAAGAACAACTCGGGTTGTGTAAATGTGTGTGTCACAGTGCTGGAAGAAGAAACGCCATCCTGCGCACTGCCCCCGTTGTTTAGGGCATAAACCTCCGGTGTGACTTCAGGGACTACCGCCACCGTCTCCTCGCCCTTCTGCTTGTGCTGCTTGCGGTGATAGAGGAAGAGCGTGGTGTTCAGGAAACTTTCTCCGCACACGGAGCAGCGGTGCAGAGCCTCCTCGAAGCCATGCTGGGTCTTACGATGGGACACCAGCTCAGACACCAGACCAAAACACGAGCCGCAATCAACACACAGCAACACTGGCTCCGGCTTCGGCTTCTTGGTTATCCCTCTCCTCCTTGGAGACGAATCGTCCGAAGCAGAAACCTCAGCAACAAGACCTTCTGGGTTCTGAGACGAGGACGTCTCTGGAGCTTGTGTCTCACTTCCATCCTCAGTGTTCTCCTCTGGTTCTGGTTGGATGATGTTGCCGCTTTCTCTCTGTGGGGTAGAAGAATCGTCTTGACCAGCTGCTGCGGCCTGGCTCTCAGAGGCCTCCGGCTCACCGTTGGGGCCCAGTGCTGATTTGCACCCAGCTTGTTCACACGCCCCTTCTTTACGATGCTGCTGCCACTCTTCGAGGCTCTTGAAAAGTTTATCGCAATCCCCACACTGGTAAAGGATTCGGGGCTGGTCTGTTTGCCTTTCGCCATCTGAAACGTCCTCCAGTTCTTTCTTGATACTCTGCACAGAGGGAAGAAGCGACTGGGCTTCGACCTGAGGAACGGCGCTCTCTGAGGCGTCACCCTGTGAGCCATCTCCTTGTTGGTCCACCACTGCCCTGGAGATGTTTATTACATGTTGCTGTGAAAAAGAGAACAGACATTTTTTAAATGTTTCACACAACCTTCATTTCTTTTATTTTATTTAGCCTTTTTTTGTTAATTAAATCCATCCTGCAGTGTTCATCTTTACATCGTATTTCTCTTAAAGGATGCTTCCTTTAACAGATTAGGATAGGTTTATGGGCTATATAAAACATGTTCATTACATATTTTGCACAAAATTATTCTTATATAATGAGATTTCAGTGTGGTTAGTTCTGTCTATTTTGAGCTCTTTTCAGAATGATCTGGTTTAGGGTGTCTTGGTACTTTAAATCAAAATAAACTGATGCTGACCACGCCCCCAACTCAACGTTTTCATATATGAAAATGGTTGAAAACATATCCGCAGTTATACAACCGTACATTCTTGAAAAGCAGAAGTAGAGCCTCCTGCACAACCAACACAAATGCAGGAAGTGGTTTCTGGATGGTAAGTAAACAACTAATCGTCTTTTTCAGCAGCCATTGTATAGTGCATGAAGGGTAAAACCAGCTGACCAAACATGCTGGAGTTCAGCTTGCATTGCTAGGTAACTGGGCAGCGCCACTCAAATGTGCTTTAACAACCAAGAGGTTTTTGAAACAGCTTATTTTCCAGACACCGAAAAACGGCTCTTGGACTGTTTATAGAGGCACTTAAAACCCAAACAGATATAAAAATGTGAATTTTGCACAATAGGTTCCCTTTACGTCAGTGAGAAATGACCATTCATTGTTGGGGAATGTATTTACAACCAAGATTTCTCTGAGAGGTTCAGGTAGCCCACATACAGCCTCACTGTGTGAGACAACACTCAGAAGAGCCAGCATCCGGTGCAGGTCCACCAGGTTCCGAAACAGCTTTTTTCCACTTGCCATCAGACTGCTGAACTCTTAACTGGACTGCACTCAAAAACTGGTCTCCACTTCATACCTTGCACATATACATAGCTAAGTAACTTCCATTTTACTGTCAGTCCTGCACTTTATATTTTATATTCATATTTATATTCATATTTTATACTGTATTTTATTTTATTCTGGAGTAACCTCACAACATTGGAACCTCAAAACATTGTCCTGAGCCGTATGCAACGAAATTTCGTTCTGTATACACCCTGTGCATGCAAAATGATAATAAAGTCAGTCTAAGTCTAAGTCATTGATGTTGAAGAGGTCACTCCAAAGGGTTTCATCCACTTGGATAACAACAGAAAGAACATTGAGGTCAAATATGAAGAAATTCTGGAGCTGCTTCAATCAGTCCAGTTCAACAAGAGTCACAGACTAATGATATGTGGTCTGTAGTGATATTCAGATGTATGAGCCATAATGGGCACCTTAAGATGTCGTCAGGTCATTTCAAAAAGCCTCCTGATTGTAATCACATCTTAAAATGAATGTGCATTTTACTCCTAAAGGACTACCGACTCCTAATAAACAGGAAGTGAGTCGCATGTTGTACCCTCTATTGATGACTTGTACTCAACACTTCCACAATACACTAGCAACAATGATAGTATTTCTTTAAAACATGACTGGTTAAAGCCTTCTGAAAACATTTAATGCTTAGAAACCTTCTGGGGCATAAATTCAGCTAAGATGTGGTGCTGTTGTTGCCTGGGAAACTCTTCAAGTAAAGTGAATACAACTGCAGTTGGAGTCCCTAATTACTGCAAAGCAGGTAATTAAACAGGAAGCAGAGCGAAAAAAAATGCAAACGCAAATGCAAATTGAGAACCGCCTGCTGCGCCACTAGACAGCAACAATATCGTCAAACCTGGAGCCTCGCTATTGTTAAGTGCATATCACCAGTTCTCAAAATAAAAAATTATAAAAAAATATGATATTTTAAAGTGGGGGAAAAAACACTTTTAGTTGTACTTATTTTTCCCATTTTGTCACATAATAACTGAAATTTATTGGTATTTTATGTGACAAATCAAAGTAGTGCATAATTGCAAAGAACAGGCAAAGTAAAATTTGAGGGGTCTTTGTTTTTAAGTTAAAGTAACAGGAAGTGTAGCATGTGTTTGTATTTCATTTTACTGCCATTACAACTCCAATTTTCCGCCTTGAATCGGCAAATTTACACACTGAAAGAAATTCCTAACTACCCAGATATTATGACTGTAGATGAGGGTAGGAACATAAATCGATCTGTAAATTAGGAGCTTCACTCAGATTTCTTTTTTCCAATCACATAAGTAAAAAGTAAATTAATATAAACTGAGAATAAAATGAAAAGATAAAGGAAGAGCTGGGGGAAGTTTAATTTTGAAAAAATTCAAATTAAAAGCTAATTCTGACTTTCTGCAGAGAGATCTGCACAGCATTCTCCGCTGACGCTCTGCACGTTAACAACCAGATTTTAAATTAACGTCACATTAAAGCGACGGAAATTACAACAGCTAATGCAGAGTGTAGACACGCAATAAACCTACTTATGGCGAATCATGTGCCAGGAAGCCATAAGCTACGAAGGGTTTATAGCGTTTCTCCAGCTGCTTCATCCAGGAGAAGGCCAACGAATGATCCGTCAGGAGAAAGAGCAGCACTGACTGGAGCATTTCTCATGCCCCTCTTCCCACTGGCGACTCAGGACGCAATCTGTCTGTCACAAGTGTCACAGTGTTTTATAGACGCATGTTTAAGACTGTAAAGGATGGAAGTCCGGGCACAAACTCAGACAGCCATGCCCTGAAGCTAAATGAGGGCCAGAGACTGCTTTTAACCCCGAGGGCTTTTTGAAGCTGTCAGGGGTTTGGCAAAATAATAAAGTGCCACATTTGTCCCAACACTCGGCTCAATCTGTCCAGGTTTAGCACAAAAAAAAGAAACCTTATTTTAGAACACTGAAATGTTGCTCTGACTGAATAAACTCCACAACAGGGTTGTGTAAATGGAGCACAACAGAAAAATAAAAACATAAACACATCATGCAAAACAAAATCTGTATGAGTCTCAATTGTAAATGTGGTCAAATTTTGGATTAACATATTAAAAAACAAGAGGATGTAGAATAAATCCAGAAACAGTGACACAGATAGTGGACTCGCCCACTGAAGAACTGGATCATCCCAGATTTCTAAAGCAGCAGACTGTTCATTATAACTGAATCATGGGGAACATTCTGGTGATTCATCTGAACTCGGCGGATATCATGTAAATGTGCCACTCTGGACCTCAATCTGGCCTCCATCTTTGATTATGTTCTCCTCTTCTGCCCCTGGAGCAGCCTTTTTCATCTACAGTAAAGTCAATAGAAGCTAAATAATGAAGTAGTACTTACGCATACTTATGCTTTGAGAAGCTGCCCTGTTATTTTTACATTAAACTCTTGCACACTAATTTCTACCAACAACATGTATGTCTTATAGTTTCCTTTTATGAACTTTATAATCACTCCTCCTCCAGTGTTATACACAGCTTTGTCTCATTAGTGACTCGTTACTTTAGTAAACAATGTGCTAATGAGTAATTCTGTTGTTATGTTGGTGAGAAAGCAAAACCAAGTAATTTTAATTAAAATTATACGCATACATTAATAAAAAAGCTTAGTGTGACCTTGGTTGAAAAGCAGAATTGTGCTCTTTTAATGTCTACGCAGCCCTTTGAGGGAAACCAGATGCTGCTGTTTGAATGGGAGTGGATGGAACTTGTGGGTGTTTGACAAAAAAAAGCATAAATAAACTAATAAATATATATTTGTGCATTTTAGGCGTTCCAGCAGACAAGAAAAGCAATAATATTAAGTTACTACTGTTGAGTGGCAAAGGGTAATTGAAAGGTTTTTAAATAATGGGTCAAAAGGTCTCGTCACTGCAGCTTGCCCCTAATGAAGAGGATAAAGAACATATAAACATATATACTGAGCTTCCAGTTAATTTCTTATTAGCAGTGTTTGTTTATTTAATTACCTATATTAAATGTTAAATTTATGCTATTGTGTAGCTTTTTTTCCAAACATTTGCTGCCTTTTGGGCAATAGTTATGTTGTATTTTATAAACTAGGCTAATTATTTTTGAGATATGCTTTTCCTCATAAAGCAGATTCAGGATATAACACATATAAGATATATGTATATTTATTATTGCTCTACTTCAGAAGAAGAAGGTTAAAGTTGCAGAGCCTTCCATAGTCCTACACTTTTCCTTCATTTGCCAAAATACCAATTCTGTTTTCTGGAAAATATTCCAGGCACAACTCATCACACTAATTCAGCTTATGGTGTTTTAATACTACAATTAACTAGCTACTCGCAACGTCTCTGCAAGCTCGCTCCCTTAGCAGATAACCCGACTAACAATGGCTAACAATGGCTAACAATGGCTTGCTATGGATGTGTTTCTGAAGAAGGATAATATTGTGTACATTAACAACGTTTGCTGCAAAGTTCCTACAAATTTCTAATTTGACAAAAACTTTTCCAATAGAAAAGATCAGAAGTCGCAGAAAATGCACATTTAAATATATATATGTGTATATATACAGTATATTTACCTAATATGATTTTACTTCTTCTATGTTTTATTGGTTGTAGTTTTTTTGTAGTAAGCTCATTAAACTGGTGACACATTGTGTTGTGAAATATCAAAAGTGTTAAGATGTTTGCTTTGTGTTTGAAACCCTAAACGGCAAATCCCAGTTTTGCGACCCACAGCCAAAGCGCTCTCACTATGGATGTGATGCCATTCCCCGCTCCAAGCTCATAAAACACAATGCTGCAGTTGACTTAATATCCAAATGTGGTTTTTTTTCACATTTCAGTTTAGCAACTTCTACTTTTATCAGTAAAAATACATCAAAATTGCACCACAAAGATAAAAAAATATCTCATACACAATTATAAATCTCATATTTCCCCATTACTCCCAATCCATAAAGTCCTGCTGGTTAATCTGAGGTCAAAATTATAACATCAAAGTACATCTAAATCAGATAATAATGTGAGGTGACCCTTTAAAATGAGTCAGTAAATAACCACAAGCACCTCAATGTTAAGTGCTTAAGTGATTCCTCCAAGGTCACCATTAGTATGATGGGTAGCAGGAAACTGTATTTCATGACTACAGATTCACTTGTCAGCTCGATGTCAGTCTCTAAATACGATTCAGAGGTCTTACGGGATCATTTCATGACAAACAGCTAAAACACATATTTTATTGCTTGTGTTTCCAAGTTAAAACCCGCATGAATAGCGACACATTGAAATCAAAGTAACCTGGCGCTGCATGTTCCAGTGCTTACCTGTGTCTGCAGCACTGGGTCGTCAGCAGGGGCAGCTCCAGATGAGCTGGACTGATCTTCTTCAGCGGTGCATGTCAACTGGTGCTGAAGGACTTCTTCTAGAGTATTAAACTCCTGGTAGCAGGGGAAGCACATGTACACCGATGTAGTCTCCATGACTGCTGGGGGAAACACATCATAAACATTTCATAAGAGATGCAGAAATACAAAACTGGCTTAGATGGAAGATTTTTAAAAAAAGCTGCAACAGTTCACAAAACTAATCCATGCTTTGAATATTTGAGAAAGATCTCTACGTGAAGCTTATACAAATTCTCCCAGCAATGCATCTTAAGTTCGGTTGTGAACATTGCCCTCTCCTGATAAAAAGAAGTGTGTGCAACTTTGAGGAAGCCTGGGAGCAAGAGCCAAGATTTCCTGAAGTTGCCAAGATGACTCATCGCGCAGTGAGCCTGAGCTGATTGTTATTTTCACCATGCAGGTCGCTGCTCAAGTGGAGACCTCACACGCTTCCTCCCTCTCTCTTGGTCTGTCTGTTTCATTTCATGGTCTGAGCCGAAATTTGTCCTAAACATCAATTAGAAACGTATTGTAATTGGTCTCAGTGGAGGTGCAGTCAGACTCATGCTGCTGCTGAGAGGGGCAACAATCAAAACACAATCTCTGCAGCGTTTCCTATCCAATCAAACCTCACGGTGCATAAAATATGGGTAAAAAAAAGCTTCAGATCGGAAAGGCTCTTGAATTTACTAACATTAATATAGAAATATGAAGACGCAGGAGATATTTGGTGATTATTATTTTGTTGGAAAGTCTGATGAAAGATCTTTAAATAATTCAGCAAGAGTTTATCTTTTTGGACAGTAAAATCTGCTCCAGATTTTTCTCCAAATGCAAAAGCCCATCTTTGAAAATAAGTGTTGAGGTTTAAACATTTGCTATGGTTTTAACAGTGAGATGTACGTGAAAATAACTGGTGACTACTACATTTGCTGCATTGAATTCATTTCAAATCTTTTAAATATGAGAAATTAGTAAAATTGGCATTTTAACAGCCAAAGTGTGATGAAAATTCATAAGAATAAACATCTGCAAACGTTGCATTTTATCACTAGACTTAGACTTAGACTTGTACTTTATTGATCCTTTGGGAAGACTCCCTCAGGAAAACTATGACTTATGCTCCATGGTTTGTTACTTTTACAAATAGAACTGGAAAGCATGTAAGAAAAAAACTAAGAGTGATTATTTTAGAGTGTCATTTTTATTAGGGTGATTGCTTGTGGAAGAACAATTATGGGTCAGATGTTTCTGATTTTAAAGGTTCTTATGCGCTTTGTTAGACAGGTCAAAAAGGAAATATAATTCTGTTTATCACTGCATTTTAGGTTTTAAACAAAGTTTGTTCGAATAGAAACAAACCTTGTTGTGTTTTTACACACTTATCAAAGTGTGTAAAATCCAATAACTGTTGCTTGACTGGCTCTGAATAGTAGCTCAGATAATGAAGAATGTAATTTATTTTTTCCTCTAGTCATTAAATGCATTAAACAACAACAACAAAAAAATCCTTTCCAGTCTGGAAACACATCAACCGAAAGCATTTTGTTTGATACATTTTGTTTTCGGTTTAGTACAAATTAGATGCATGTTCAGTTTCTATTGGATTCAAAAGTGCATATTAAGCGACTTTTTCCATTTTTTATTTCCTGGACTATGTTTATCATTTTAAATTAAGTTAAAGTTATAATCCCTGCAAACAAAATCAGAACTCGTCGGTCACACCTGTAAGAAAAAGTCGATATTTAAAAGAGATCAGTTTGTAATGTCTGTGGTCTTTTAGTGGCAAGATATTGGAAAAAGAAAGCAACAAACAACATTAAAAGCAAAAACAAAAACAGAAATTCACATTCAATAGCAGCATATTTAACCCAGTTCGGTCTGTATGTAAAGTGCCAATTAACAGCAAATATAATATTTAGGAAAAAACAGCTGAAGCACATACCAATTATTTGGAAGCCAATTTGGTTCAGTTACATTTCACATCCAATTAAATCCAATCATATTGTTAGATACATTTCCAATTACACACGGTCACATCTGATCCTGTACTAGTGCAAGTTAATGTTTATGTTCATTGAGATCCTCATTAGCATCAGCAGCATGCTGCATCTGCTATTCTTCCTGGGGTCAGTTTACAATCTACTGTGTGTACTCCAAGCCTCCTAAGTCTGAATAGAGTAATAAATACATAAGTTTAAAAATATATTGAACATTTTGGGACGTGCCGTGGTGGTGGCGTAGCGGTTGGCGCGACCCGTATTTGGAGGCCTTGAGTCCTCGACGCGGCCGTCGCGGGTTCGACTCCCGGACCCGACGACATTTGCCGCATGTCTTCCCCCCTCTCCTTCCCTGTTTCCTGTCAGCCTACTATCACATAAGGGACACTAGAGCCCACAAAAGACCCCCTGGAGGGGTAAAAAAATAAAAATATATATATATTGAACATTTTAAAACAAAATGTACAAAAATAAAAAATTAAATTCTTTATTAAAGACTTAATTTTTTTTTTTAATTTATGCTTCATTCAGGATCTATTTTCAAATGCATATTACTCTTCTCCACTGATTTGCTATTGACCTTTAAATCTACATGTCATTTTCCTCCATTAAAGCCCCTTATAGGTGAAATTCCCCTCAGAAGATTTTAGTGCATCTCCCTTTGGTAACACCATATTTGCCTTAACCTTTGCACCTTGCACTGCATGTTATTACAGAAACACTATGTGATCAAGGGGAAGACTGGAAACTTGACACCTGTCTTGAAAAAACACCATCCTTTTAAAAATGAGGGTAAGCCACAAAACCTCATTGCTTAAAAAAAGATTAATCAATGAGTATGTAAGCAGAAAGTTGGATGGAAGGAAGAAATTTGGTAGAAATTAGGGCTGTAGTTAAAATCATTTTAGCAATCAAGTATTTTATTTATTATTCTGACAATTAATTGAGTCACTGGATTAAAAAAATGGAATCTTATCCTGTTCTAACATTTTTATTCCCTACTGTTATTTGTTTCAAATGATTAAACTTCATCATACTCCTTTTCAGACTCACAGTCACCGAACAATTGTTGTATGTATTTGAGTACTTATATTTGGTAATAAAAAATTTTATTTACACTTAGAAATATGAAAGTTTCACTTTTATTATTTGTTGATGAAATGTCTGTCTGAAATAAATTATCATTTATTTTGAAGAATGTTTATTTATAAAAGTGTTTTTTCTGCCTGAATGCATTTTTGTAATTATTTGTATTATTTTTTACATTTTAGTTTTTAAAATACCAGAATTTGCACATTACATTTATATTTTTGTGTTTATGGTGACATCGTTTTAAAATGATTTATTAAATCAGATGTTATGATCAGTTATCCAATGCTTTAGTAGCATTTTTACAAAACATAGTTTTATTTCAGTAACTTCTTGGATGGCTACTTTTTATTTTCCTTGAGTAAAAATGTGTTCATATGTAGTGCTATTCTTACTTGAGTACAATTTTGGGGCACTCTACCCACCTCCGGTTGAATGTAATATTCAGTTTCTGAGAATTTCAAGCGTTAATTGACTAATATTGAAATAAAATCACTGTGTGTTATGCATCTGTACAATAAGAGTTTCCTTTTTTAAATTAATGACTGAAACAAGTTAAATTTCCCAATAATATACTAATTTATTGAGTGCAACAAAACATGTTTTATTGTGAAAATTTACATTCATTGTATTTATTTGAAGTCGTTTTATCTGCTTATATTTTATAATAGTTCCTATAGCTACTACCTATACTTCACGAAGCATCTTTATTCTTGTTGATACTCTACTATAAAAATAACAGTGTACCGTGGTGAAGGTTAACACTAACATGTAACTGATTCAAAAGTAACAGGTTAGCAATGAAGAGGCCACAAAACAGATGTATTATGAATACTATTTGTTGCAGTTGGGAGTCTTTATGCAGCTTTAAGGTATAAATAAGATGTGAACTGTACCTTAACGGACTCACTGTGGTATCAATCCTAAGCTAGGGGATTTGTCACATTAGTGTGAAGGATGACCTAATGGTAGCCAACACTGTGTTTACTGCTTAGCTAGTGTCCGCTGCCGACTGATAAGAGGGCAAAACTGTCAAACAATAAAATATTGATTACATTCTATAAGCATAAATGATTTCTAAACGCTAGCATAATGTCAAGCCTTCATGTTTCCGTGTTCCTGGGCGACCGATCAGCAGCGACAGCCAGCTAATATGACCGTTCAAATGTAGGCTAAACGGGGCTAGCAGCCGTTAAAGACGGTGGCTTTATCTATGAGCAGAGCAGCACTGCTAACATGGCCATCTTTTCTGCAACATGGCTAACGTGTCCCCGGCGTGGCAGGCAGCTTCTGCCGCCAGCTTTAGCCTTCTTTACGAGCCACGGAGCCACATTAGCCGGAGTCGGTGCCCCGTTTAACAACTTGTACTAGTGCTGCTTACTTTCTGATAGCGAGGAGAAGAAGAAGAAAAGACTCAAGAAGGAGGGCGGGATGTGCTTCTTCGGTGGTATAATGGCGGCGTCAGACTAAAAGTTAACATTAGCTGTCTCCCCCCGTTGAAATCCTCCATATGCAGTCACCACAGGTAAATGTAGCAATGCGATATTTTTTTACGAAAAACAACGACAGCAGCGTAAAATAAGTAAAAAATAATATAACAAAACTCACCGCAGACATACGTTAGTCGTCGAGGAGGAAATAGAACAACTTCAGCTTTTTCTCCTTCTTGATAGGCTCAACCTGATTGGCGGAATGCGTCTCTTTGTCCACCAATACGATTCCACTTTACAAACTGCAAGGATTTTGTAGTCCAAAAGCCCGCCACCATCAACGACAATGCTGTAGTAGTAGATTCATTCAAAGATATAGATTACAATTTTTTTTTTAGAAAATTTGCTGTTTTTATATTTAAAATACTTGCAGACGTTCTTTATGATCCACAGGACTAATCTTTCATTTATATATCCAGAAAAATGTTCACATAGCAACACAAAATATGCTTGACAATAAAAAAATCATTCAAACCCCATTATTCTGTTTGGCTGCCTATCTCAATACCTGGATTTACATCTGGGCTTGTAAATGCTCCTGAGTTTCTGGGTCTGGTTTGAATTAAGAAAATATTACATCCACCTATCAGTAAATCCAGCCATTTATTCATCTGCAGGTTCTGCATTTACAGTCTGACCTCGCATTGTCTGCGAGGTCAATGAACCATTGACCTCACATTAACCTCTAACAATGCAAGGTCATTGTTAGAGGTCAATGACCTCCGACAATGACTTTAGAGGTCAAACAATGACCTTAGAAAATTGAGCCTCTAACACTCAATTTGCCACTATGCCTGATACATTTATTCTAAAACCTGTACTGAAAGTGACTGGATTACTGATCTTTTCATCATTCTTAGTCTTATCTATTTCAAAGTGCCTTTTGTGATAAGGGCCCTGCATGTCCATCCATCCATCCATTTTCTTACACCCTTGTCCCTAGTGGGGTCAGGAGGTGCTGGTGCCTATCTCCAGCTAAGGTTGCGGGCAAGAGGCGGGGTCACCCTGGACAGGTGGCCAGTCTGTCGTAGAGACAGACAGGACAAACAACCATGCACACACACACACTCACGCCTAGGGAAAGTTTTAGAGAGAGGGTCCTGCATGTGTATCTACAAGACCCTCATGGTAAATCTGTGGTCCAAAAAAAACTTAATTAGCACAATAAGATCAACCAGAATAGCAGGTACACTTAAAACAGCCAAAAAGACAGTGTAGTGAAAAAAAAAGTTTTAAATTCATAATGCAGGTAAAAATGTTTCAACAAAAATGAACAAAATGACTCAAAAGTTAAAAAAATTAAATAAAAAATAAATAATGGAAGCATTGGAGGGCTAAACAAAATGTTCTGTTTATAAAATGAAGACTTAATAGGATTGATTGTGTGTTTTTCGCTGGATTAAAGCTACCAATTTTCATGTAAGTGTGCTCACTGTATGAAAAAGTAACAAGCGATACATTTAAAGTTGTGAAATAAATCCGGGACTGGAAGTCATTTATGGTGTCCTGTAGATGACATTCAGGAGTTTGGGGGGGATTTAGAGATAAACATGAAACAAATACTTAAAAAGATAAAACACATGAAAGCAGAAGAAATAATTAGAAAAAATGCTGAACGTTCACTGAGAACATGTAAAGTCCCTTGGACTGTTTTTGTCCATTTGACCTGGGAACTGGTCAATATTCCCACCATTTCATCAAAATGCATGCTCATTCAGAAAGTAGGTGGTTATAATTGTGCTGCATGTGTTGAATCTCCTGGAAGTGGATCGATGTTTTGGGTTTTTTGTTTGGTGAAACATTATTTGAAGGTTCTGAGTTCATATTTTTAATAAAGTGATGTTAATAACTGCACTGAATCCCCCCAGAGGGCTGATAAACTTGACTATTTGCCCAAACACTTATTAAATTACCCTTGCTGAGGGAGAGGACAGCCAGCTGTTTGGTGTATCTCATTTCTGCTACGTCAGGCATTCTCCACCCAGGTCAGTTCATGCATAGACTGGTCCACTCCACTAATTTCCAAGAATGTGCTGCCGGTGGCCACCGTCTGATTGAAAAGATGAGCAGCTCCATCGGACTGCTTAACCCGACTCCAAATGGTATTAAAAAGCTGGCCGGGCATTCTGCCAGAGAAGTCACTTACTGGCTCCACAAAAACTGTCCAATCTGAGCAGCACACTGCAGAACAGCATCATTCAACCTTGTCATATCATATCAGCATGATGACAGCTTAGCAGGCAGGCTTTTCATTGGAGGTTACGGTTCAGAGACTGCAGGTCCCAGGAGAAAGAGGAAGTGTTGTCAGACAGCATTGATTGCTCTGCATCTTCACCTCCATGGTCTTCTGTTGTTTACAACATCTGTGTATCTGTTGCAGTACAAGCTTTTCATGAACTCAAGAGTAATGTGTATGTTTTAGTTCAGTTAAAAGTCTGTTTTGTGTTGCAAAGATGTGGATTACACCAGGAGGCAAGAAACAAAGTCATGACAACACATCACTTGGACGTGCTGTTCAATTAGATACAATCAAATGTGCAGTAAACAAGTACATAAGAAAATAAATAGAAAGAAAGCTTAGGTTGAAACATTTTCTACTAGCCTCAAAAACATCAGCATGTAGAGATGTGACAATATTAAAGGCAGGAGTATTTACCTTTGTAAAGCAGATGTAACTAGATTACACTGATACACCAAAAACAATATATTCACACAGAAAAACTAGACCAGACCAGGATTGCTTAATCTGGAAACCACCAGCATATAAATTAATAGAAAAACCATAAAATGGAGCAAAGTAGGAAAAAATGAATAGAATACAAAAGTATAACTAGGATAGAACAGATTTACCCCAAATATCCCAGCAAAAATATTAGTAAGTGTAGTAATAATAGAAAAATAATAGTAATATTTATGTAAATAGTAACTTTGACACTTGTTCAAAGGATTTAAAAAAATGCTCAATCAGCGTGGCCAAGGTTGAATGAGGCCTTAATCAGAATATGATTCAGGAGGCCCTCTTCCTGTTAGGAACATCACCAGAACCAACACTGATTTGGTCATTTGGTCTGGGAGTGGGGCCCAAGATCAACTTACCAAACTTAAAAACAATCACTGTCAATTGACTATTATTTGCCGAGATGTATTTGTGAACAAACCAAAGCTCAAACATAAAGATTAAACTCATAACATCAGATTGTATTCAAGGTGATGTATAGTTGAGACAATTAAAAAAAATATAAAAAACACGAGTAAAAAGCGACATGTCCGCCCAATCACATCAGATCCAGCTGGGCAATATTTCACCTGCCGAGGTCAAAGATATCCTCACTGACATTTGCGTTAGCTTGGTTCCCATGACAACCACTGTGACTGCATCACCACCCAGCCGATCTTGCCCAGATTCCAGTTATTCAGCTGCAGAGCATAATGAGTCGATTTTAATGAAAGGCTCACCCAACAAACGCATGACAGCATCTTAATATAATGTACATACCCCTAAATACAATGTAGTGCAATAAACAGTTCCCTTAATTGAAACCTAATTATCATAGAGTCCATCTGTGTTTTAATTTAATCTTAGTAGAAATGCAGTTGTTCTGTTAAAGCCTCAGAGGTTTGTTAAGAGGACATTAGCGAACAATCGGCATCATGAAGACCAAGAAGCAGGAAGTTTAAATAGATTCGGGTTACAAAACAGCTTTGAAGAGTAAGGCACAACTTACCAACATGGCCATCCACCTGAGAACATTTATAATACAAGCAGCCAAGAGGCCTATGGGAAGTCTGGAGGAGCTGCCAGGATCCACAGCTCAGGTGGGTGAACTTATCCACATGACGACCATTAGTCACACACTTCATCTTTACTGGACGAGTCCCAGTCATCTGCATGATTCCTAAAGAATAGCTGCTAAGCTACAATGTTAAAAATTACAACAAAAAACCCCCAGCTAAATGTCTAGAATTATTTTTATATTTAAATCAGTTTTGCACAGAATCATTATTAGCTTTTTTAAGATGGCCTAAAGTTTCACACAAGGCTCTAGAAATCACTATGCACTATTGCAGATTCCTAATTTAAGGGATAAGGTGTCTCACATTAAGACAAAAAACACATTTTAGTATCTTCTGTTTGCGTAAAAGTCCAATTAACTCACACTCTTTTCCCACAGATGAACAAAAAATGAATTAGACAACAAAATACATTTCTTAATAAGAAACTACATAAGTAATGTATCTTTTTAACTGTGATTACCCACAAATTTAAACTTGTGCAGCTTGTTTGCTGAAGTACTCGCTCCAAAATTATTTAGATGGATCACAAAACTTCAAAAATAAAAATGTTTCCCCCCCTGTAATTAAAGGTAATTTTGTACTTCCTTGTGTCATTACATTGTGCATCCTCTGCCACGACTGTATTTCAGAAGCCAATCAGTCATAAATGTGAAGCAGAGACAGTTTCATCACTTTATTAATGAGTTTAATTATTTATACCAACAAACAAAAACTGTCTCTCTCCTTCCATCCCTCACCTTTCATCATTATCAAACGGCACTGTCCCCGATAATGACATGTTACCCTATTTTAAAAAAAAGGGGCAATGAAAGGGTCACCACAAATAAAGTGTCAACTCAGGAAATTGCGGGGGGATTAAAAGAAAACATGATTAGCTAGCTCTTCATGTAGGAGAATGTTTATGGTCAGCCAGCACGGTGCATACACACACACACACACACACATTCCCTGCTCAAACTTTCCATCTGTAAAAATTACAAACTAGACTGACGGGTCAAAACTTTTACACGCAGAAAGCAAAAATAGCTCACAGTCAGACAAAGGAGATGATGTATGTCATCTAGGTTGATTCGTTTTTCCCTTTTCCTCCACACACACAATGTGATTTGTGCCCACGCCCACTCCCTAAAACACACACACACACAGACACGTACGGGCCCCACGTATACAGAGGCTTGTAACATTCCCTTCACATTGAAGTTTAATGGAAAACCAGAATCGGTTCGCATGTGCACCTGCATACATACAGGATCGTAAATGAGTACAGTATCTTGGATGTGAAATTATTTTGCATCTGACAGAACCAACTTGGATTTGAAAAATAAAAATCCAAAGAGAAAGTCCCCAACCCTCCCCTAAAAACAATACAATAAATAAAACAGTCATGACAACATTAATGGAGGACGAGGGAAAGTGGAGGTGAGGAATGGAGGAAGAGAGAGAATAAAAATGAAACATTTTGTTCTGTTTTTCTCCCCTTTCTGAACAAGGGACAGAAATGAAACTGTATTTACAGACTGCGACTGAGGATAAACAGTCCGGCTGCTGCTGCTGGGCCGGTCTACTACAGAAAAGAAAAGAAATTACAAGAACAACAATATAATAACAATAATAACAAAAATAACAAAATAAAAGGTACTTGATATATTTACAGTTCAGCTGTGAAAAAAAAGGAGGGAAAAGTGGGAGGAAGAGGAGGAATGGAAGGGGGTAGGCTCCGAAAGCTGTCGGGTTTTTCCAGGGGTTTGAGCATAACATCTGGTCAGATTATAACATATCAGTCGGGTCAGCTTGAACTGAACATGCACGTCTACGTTTGTTTTTTTTTTTTGTTCTTTTTTCTTTTTCCGAAAGAAAGAAACCCATCTCGCACTGACAGCGGACTGTTAGCTTAGCAATGCATTCAAAGAGCAACATGATATGAGCGGCCCCCTGCACCTGATGTCAGTCTTTTAACATAATCGAGCCGATGTGAGACGCAACACTGTACAGCAACATAATTAACGCGGCGCTGCGCCCCGACGCATGGCAGGCGGCGAGGCTCGTGTTTTAGATGCGACTGGAGCCCCGCAGCAGAGGTTCTCTCGCCTCTGTGTGACATTAAAAACTGTCCCCTTTGCTTCCTTCCACTCCCGCCCGGAGATGTGCAATACTTACTGAGAATCAACACCAACCACTCGGCTTTCCCAGCTTGACAAACAAAGCTTATAAACGACAAACCTGAAGCAGTGTAAACTCTGCTCAAACACGCTTCCTCCTCGTTGTGGAAAAAGGCAGTTTAAGGAGCTAAAGCACGAAAACAAAACGGTAAACAGCCGTGGCGCTCCGTTTCTGTACTACCATTTAAAACCAGCTCTAGTTTAAAAGGTTTCTCCGGTGAGAGACCAGAATGTTAAAATAATTATTTGGAACTATTTGGACATTTTCAGAAAGCAACGGAAGAGGATCTTCTATAAACGCTGAGCTCTGGTTGGGATGATTGTCAAAAATCAAGCTGTAAATACTCCTCGCCATCTCAACTCCAAAGCCAATCAAAAGTCAAATCAGTGGCCACTTCTAAAATATTTTAATGCAAATTAAATACATTTAAAAAAAAAAAATAAAAGTCAGCTGTTGATTTTAATACAGAAACCCCAGAATGTGTAGAAGACTTCTCCTTATCCTACCGACTTTGACTTTTTATCCGCCCATTTGAACTGCAGCTTCCATTAAACCAAAGAGCAGCTACAAAAACGGCGATAAAACAACCCACAGCTTCATGAAGCGAGTGGCCGCAGCAGCCGCTTTCTACTGTAATAGTTTTGGAAAAGGTACAAATGCAGAGCGTTTCAGTTGAGTGAGTTTGGTTATCTTTTTCTATTTTAAAGGTTGGAGCCTGGACGAAGCTTTTAGAGGAAGAGGAGCAGGGGAAAGAAAAAAAGGATGTGGGGGGGAAAAAGAAATAATTGGGGAAGACGAAACTGAAATTTGTGATAGTGATAGAGGGATGGATGCTCAGGTGCTGTTGTTGATGGATCCAGGTGCTGAGCTGGGCTGGGCGGTACTGTCCGACACGCTGCCCTCTGCAGGGGAAAAGGCAGAGTTACTAATCACAGGTCAGATTTCAAACACCCTGCAGTCAGTTCACATCCTCTCATCTCTGTCATAAAAGTCATTAATTTGAAGCAGAAGGTGCTTTTTGTTTTTTCAGGGTGGACTGAAGATGCAACAGACATCCTTTGCTGCATTTTGCAGAGCGATTTCCAGCATTTCACAGGCGTTTAGCATGCTAGTGATACATTCAAATAATTAAATTAAGGATTATAAAATTGGCACATTATGCATATTTTTCATTAAAGCCTTTTAATACAATATTAGAAATGCATTAAAAAGCAAATTTTTTTTTAATAAGAAAACATGTCATTGCTTAAAAAGCAATAACGGAACTCCTTTCGTGTAGCGTGATAATTTCTAGCAAAGGATGAATGAGAGGCTAAAAAAATATACTTCCATCATCAACATGTGGAAACCTCAGTCCTTTCTGCCTGACGTATCAATACAGTGCAGGGCTGATCTGTTGATTATTCTTTGATTAACCGATTAATAATAGCAAAAGATGCTTAATAGGAGATTTTTGTTGTTTTTTTTTTTTTTTTTACAACAATTTGAACCAAACACATCCACGTTACGGACAAAGAAGTTTTTTTATCTTTAATTTTTTAACAGTTTTGGCTTAATTAATGCTCTGAATGTGTTGTTTCAGTAAATTTACCTTTATTTTGAGTCTTTATGCTGCTGTTTCTGCCTACATCCATCCATTCTTAGTAGTAGAGCTTCTTTAAATTGGTTGACATTTTTTACTCTTTCCCTTCCTTTAAACATAATCATGATTAATTTTCAGCATGTGGTCAGTGTGTTTATAGAAGCCAAATGTCGGCCTGTTGTGTTCCTGGGCTTTTCCCAAACATCCTGACCAACTTCGACAGTTTGGGTCAGATGGTTTGAAATTTGGACAGAACTAAATAATCCTGCAAGACAATAATCCCAAACAGATCACAACTGGTTCTGAAAAGAATGAAACAGGTTTACATCCAGCTATGTAACAGCCCCGACCTCAACTGCATTAAAAATATAAGGACAAAACTAAAACGGTCTGCACATAAAACCAACTAATGGGTGAAACTAAACTCTTTCCACCAAGAAGACGGCTCAACTATCCTGAATTATGCCAGATGCTAGTTGTTCAACTTGCTATGGGAGACTTAAACATTTATTAAGGTTCTCTGTTTACATTTGAGTCCTGTTCTTGCTTTTGACAATAACTCAAGTCATTTGTTTTTTTACTCCACCCTGGAAAATTGTTCAAATGACTCATTAAAAGGCCAAAATTAATGACTTTCATGCTGCTGATAGGAAGATCTAAACCTTTAACATCTGAGCTTCTGTTAACTTTCACATCTATCCATGGTTGATTTTACTTTAAACAGAAACAAATACAGTTGGACCAAAACAGGAAGCATAAGCAAAGCGGCTAACTGTACCGTGTGAGGCAGGCGATGTCTGTGCACGAGCGTGAGGAGGAATGAGTGTGGCGTTCAACTGGGGCTGAATGGACAGCTCTGAAAGCAGAGAGGAACAAATTGTCAATTACAGATAAAATACAGTCAGTTAAATAACAACAACAGCTGCTAACATATGACGGCAGCTAGATGTGAGTCTAAATCGCTAAACAATTTACGCAGAGGGCAGAAATGAACTGACCAACAGGACTGAAGTTGAAAAGGGGCGGCAGTTCCCGTCCGCTGGGCAGGCGGGTGTTGGGCTGACGCAGCTCATCGAAGAAGGCGTGCGCACACGCTTCCAGAGGAGACAGTCTGGAAACGGGGGTGTATTCCAGCAGGCGGGAGCAGAGGGCGATGGCCTCTGGTGGGGTGCGAGGCTTAAACACCTGAGAGGAGAGAGGAAGTCAGCATCAGTGTACGGACAAAACCCGTCAAAAGAGAAGATTGGGTATGAGCAACTGGAAATTTGGGGGGGAAAATAGGCGGAGATTTAAAAGTTCAATTGTATAAAGTCAGGGGAAAAACCAAAGAAAACAAACCTTTGTCCAAGGATGTGCTTTGATCTGTGGGAATTTAAACTCTGTGTAGTTAGGGTTCATCTCCCGGATCTGCTCCCTCGTCGGTGTCCCCAAAACCTGAAATGATGGAAAATTACTTGTTACCAATCAAGACCATTATAAAAAATGTATATTAAGGTTTCCATTTATATGGTGCATTAGATATATTGTCCAATTGTTAACAAAACATCTCTTATTTCATTTAACAAAGCGGTAATCAGAAAAGATTCATAGACTCGTTCCACTCCTGACTGGTAGCTGTTCATTTTTGACTCCATGTTTTTTTTTTTTTGTTTGTTGATTTTTGCAAATGTCTTTTTTTCCATGATGGTTTTATGATTCAAATTCAGGCTTCCTACATATTTTCATGTACAAATTCCAGACTCAACTTTCCAAAGTCCTCAGTAAACATAAATAGAAACTGCAAAAGAACACCATTAATTTATAGCAGATTCCTACACTTTGCATACAGAACATGAAGAAAAGAAACAGGAAGTAAGCAAGGAAACACACAAGAAAGTAACAAAAGGAAGGAAACCAAGTGTGAAAGGGAGGACACAATGAGGGAAAGAAATGTAAGTAAAAACAAAGAAAGGAAGAACATGGAGGAACAAGAGGAGGAAGGAAGGACAAAGGTAAGAGAGAAAGAAGAATGAAAGACAAGGAGGGAAAGAAAGAATGGAGGAATATAGTAGTGAAGGAGGAAGGACACATTGAATGATGAAACAGAGTTTGAAACAAAGCCATCTGCTCAGAAAGAGAGTTATAAAGTCTGTAGACGTAGGAGAAAAATGTCCTTGCTAAGTTCACCAATTAGAGTTGAAGAAAAAGTTATAGAAAGAACTGGATTCACAAACTAGATAAATACATGCATTAATAGATCTACATCTGTCTCCCCGGTTTGAGAATAAACGATTTCCTCAGCTGCTGTTTCCACAATTTTTTTACTATATTAAATTATTTTATAAAGCAAAAACAAACACCTTCCGTAGTTTCATGTCTCAAGTCAAAGCCTGTTTTTTTCAACTACTCTATTAAGTTGATGTTATTAACATCAATTAAAAAGCTGCTGTTCCTAAAACTCATTACTTTGCTTTAAACTATGTGATTTGTACACCCATTTAAACTGAATTACAAACTTCTTATTGATAAAAAAAAAAAAAACATTCTACTGCTACTGGTACGTTAACGTAACACGTTATCAACTGATTTGTTAGTTTTTCTGTCCAGATGACATCGGAGCGGCGGTACCTTAATGATCTCTACTAACTGGTCCACACCGCTGTCCCCGGGGAAGATGGGCTGGCCCAGAAGCAGCTCGGCTAACACGCAGCCGGCTGACCAGATGTCAATGTTGGATGTGTAGTCGGTGGCGCCGAATATGAGCTCTGGGGCACGGTAGTACCGTGAGCAAATATAGGACACATTCGGCTCCCCTCGAACTAGCTGCTTTGCACTGCACAGTTTTTGAAGAGTGAGGGGAAAAAGGATCGTCAGAGATTGCAAAATTGTTTTGTTAAAGTCAGCAATCAAGAAAGAACTAAACAATGAAGTGACTTTCCAACCTGCCAAAGTCACAAAGTTTGAGGATGGCCGTCTCTGGGTCTACCAGGAGGTTCTGAGGCTTTATGTCTCTGTGACAAACGCCCTGGGAATGGATATAAGCCAGACTGCGAAACAGCTGGTACATGTACACCTGAGAGGGACAGACAGAAACAATCACAGAGTTAAACAAGCAGTCAGTCTCACCAATTATGAAAAAACAAGTAAAAATGCAATTTTCTTTTCCCATGTCGCAGCGTTAAAATAAATAAACCTTGTTACAGCTCAGCCTGTTGCAGTAAGCCATTACTTGATAGCATGATCAAATAACATGAGTTTTATAAATTCCAGTCTGATGATTAATATTTTTGAAGGGTTATTTTATTCACACAGACTTAGTAATTCACTTTATTTATGTTTTCAGTTGCATAAGCTCTTTATTTTAATTTTGTTTATTGTTTTTTAGTTGTTGTGTTTTATTTTCGATAGTTAAAATGTCTTCCAGTTCCAGTGTGGAGTATTTCGGTCCCAAAATTAAAATGTATTGGTCGTCGAAAGAGTGAACAGTGCATTATTATGCCATTATGCATGTATTACTTGAAAATGGTTTCAAAGCAACAATTATAGCGCTATAATTTCTGGGACAATTTATTGTCCAGCAAAATCTGTTAGATAGAGCACTGCTTAGTAAAGACTGCTTGGATTTTTTAAAAGCTCTGAACAGTGAGATATAAGAAACCCACTCTGAAGAAATTCCTGCCTCTCTTGCTCCCCAGCGCCTCGGTCTCTGGAGACCAAGCATGTTTTAGGAGAACCTACATGTTTGCGTGCTCTCCCACTGACAGGCTGCTACCTGGAGTGAGCGCTCCTTCCCTCATTACACAGGAGGCCAGGAACAACTGAGCTGTCAACACAAATGTTTGCACTGCTGCAGTCCCTGTGAAGCATTTCAGTTAAACAAAAGCTGTTTCACACTCAAATATACAAACACTTCTGAGTCATCATGGGAGACCAGGGTATAAACTGCTTGTTTCATGCAGAATCTTATTTTCAGGCACCAATAATTTTTAGTTATTTGACAAAAAAGGCATCCTTAATGTTATCTGAACTACTAGATCAAAAATATATAATTTATCACTAAACAAAAATGAAAAGAAAACAATACTCTATCCTACTCACCCCAGAGACAAGATCCAGTAAATAAAAAAAAATTTAAAATACTACTTGGAATGATCCCCTAAATGTATAAACTAAATTGCTTTTGTTTTAAAATTTCACAACCAAAAAATTGTTTTCTAGTGGTTGCCAATCACTGCTAAGCTGTATGTGTCACCATGATCCAGTTATGAAGGAAGGCAGCTGACAGACTTCATAAGTAACCGACCAAATATTCCCTTCTTCTATGTTTGGCTACATGAAAATGGTTTAAGCGAACACTGTGTGGATTGTGATGGAGCCTGCAGTGACACATTTCTACACCGAAATAGCACAGTGGTGAAAATTCTCCCAGAAGAAGTGTAACCGTCCCCGTCTAAATCTTCTGACATGTGTCCTCACATCTAGGTCGGTGATGTCAGCCTCAAATCTAAAATATGACAATACGATGAAGTTGGCGATCTTCTGCTGCATCTGTGAATTGTACGCAGGAAGCATCTTAACATGACAAATGGTGACTGCCGTCATCGTCATAATTATCGCCATTATTGCCCACGGGGTGCCTAGACAGCAGGCAGAGCGGATTATAAAATAATGGGGGACAAGATGACTGAGGGATAAGAAATGACGGCTGTTAACGAGAGGGCAGAGGGGCTTGGAAGAGAAGGAAACATGGTAAAAACATAGGAGGGAAGAAGAAAAAAAATTAAAAGGACTCTGGCAGTGACACGATGGAAATATGTCTGAGAAGAAAGAAAAGGACATCAGGGAAGAAAAGAGAGAGAGATCAGCGTGCATGTGGACGCCTCAGGGGAGCAGCAGGCTGAGGTGGGGAAATGGGCCATGAGACAGCTATAATGTCCTCTCCGCTGCTTCATATGCAGTAAACACAAACACCAACATGAGCAGCGTTTTAACAGGAATCCAAGGGTATTGCAAACGATTAACTCCCATGGGTCCATCTTTTCTTTCTGCTTTCATTATCCTGCTGAGCTGTCTGCGAAAGCAAACAGACTTATGGGTTCATTATATCCTCAGGAGAGCAGAGAGGAAACAAATATTCAAGATTTCTACTAAATGCCATTTTACAATAAAAAAAAAATAATAACTATAATCAACTTTAAAGCAGTAAGTCCTTTTAAGAACAAGTTTCCAGGCTAGGATTTGAAGCTGCAGTCAGAGGGATGTAAACACTTAGATTCAACGTGTGAAGCAGTTTCTTTATAAAAGGTATTTTTGCAATATTTATGTTGTGCAGAAATTGTAACACAATCTCACATATCAACTGTTTTTAAGATAAATGCAGAGCAATGAAAATCAAGGTTTCACCAACTCAAATTAAAGATAATTATGAATAGATCTTAATACCTATATCTTCACAGAAATGTACAAATTTTATCCAGCCAACTGGCGATTTATTTGCACTTACACATTAAAGATGCAAAAAAGCTACCAGCTAGATATGGTATGTTAGCAGTGAGTCACCATTTAGAATCACAGAAAGCAATGATGATGTCTGAATGCAACTCAAACTTTTGCCAGACAGAAAAGTCCAGCGAGGAAAAGAATACACTGAATACACAACATTAAATAGTCCTGCCAATAAAAAAATTAAGACCTGTGATTAACAGTTGTTAAAAACCAACTTACTTTGTAAATAAAGCTAAAGCGTTTTAATTTTAGATAAATGAATTTAAGACTTTTAAAGGATGCAGACCAGGTAAAAATACCCATTGCAAGCTTCTGTAATTCAGTTTTCCACTTTCTAATTTGAAAAAAAAATCTGAATGAGATCAATTTTAATGCAATTAAACTTAACCTGAACTATTCTGAAATAACAAAAAATAGCTGAAGCCTGCAGATGGGGGTGGGATAACTTCTTAGTACAATGTGGGTGATTTTAGCCTCGACTTACCTTAACATAGATGATGGGAACGATGGCCTTGGCCTTGTTGAAGTGCCGAGCCACCCTGTACACCGTCTCCGGGACGAAATCCAGCACAAGATTCAAATACACCTCATCTTTCTGGTGCAGAGAAGTGAAAGACAGAAAATACACTACATGGGAGAAAACAATCTCAAGTCGCTGTCAAACAGACATTTTTTGACGGATTCTTGAGGAGCAAGGTGTGAAGTCACAAACTACATTATTTTCGCTCCAGACTTGCTTTTCCAGATCTGCAACTCGAGCAAAGGGGACTTTTTTATAGCAGCATTTCCTCTTCAAACACATGCAGGTCAGAATGTGACTGGGAATGAGGAGTCTGACCGCCAACCTTTATTTAACACCACCAATATACAAAATTAACCACATAAGTCCTGTAAAATTTGGATAAATGTCCAAGTCATATTGACTGAAGAAACATTATATTTGTGCAACAATTTTAATATTAACATATTTATTCATCCAATTCCTAATCATGTATTTTCCCTTGAAACCGTATCTTATGTAGTGCGGAATAAATAAAGTATTAAGTAAAAAAATATACTTATTTTTTAGCTACAAAAGCTTCAGTTTATTCCATTATGGCCCCAAGTACCAAGATGAAGCTGTGCATAAAATGTTTAAGAGATGATTTATCAAAGAGTCATATCAAAACAAAATAGCTATCTGTTGCTGTCCAAAAAAATTAAATCTAATACCGTCACTGCTGATTGATCAATAAAATCCAAGTCAAAGGTGACTGATCAAAGTCCGGTGTACACTTAAGCAACGTAGCATTATTTTACTATATTCAAGCAAATAAAATGCTCTTAATAAAGTAGCAGACTGTGTATCACCAACGAGGGTTGGTATTGTGGAACTATAAACTGGATCACGAGATAGAAAAGATTTTCATCTCAAAACAGTTTTAAAACACGATGCTATGCCGGCCTAAAACCAGCAAAAACTTTGAAGCTATTTAAGTAAAAACAACGTAATCTAAGGATAGGTTTTGACCCAAATAAACCGATCTGCTTGAATGCGTTTCGCAAAGTTCATTATAAAGTCAAGCTTTGAAATCTAAACACAAAGTGTCAAACCAAGCGTCTACAAAAGCTTAAATTGATGCACTGTTCGACCGCCTTGCCCTCACCATGTACATGAATCATCAGTGATTCATGAAACATTAATTGTCTGGGCGTGGGAGCTTGCTGCTGCTGCAACCAAAAAATTTCTTTCAACATAAAACATGAAGTCAACACAAACACACCTTCTCTCCGCTCGAGTAGAAGAAGTAGCGTAGCCTCACAATGTTGCAGTGGTCCAACTTTCTCATAATCTGCAGCTCCCTATTCTATAACAGAAAAAGAAAACGAACCCTAAGGAGACAGGAAACACTTTCTTGTGGTTGTCTAAGCAAATCAATGCTCCTCTGTTTTACCTTAAACCTTTTATCTTGGAGAACTTTCTTAATAGCCACCATCTCCTGCGTGTCGATGAGGCGAGCTTGGTAGACCACGCCAAAGGAGCCATTTCCAATGACCTTTATGTCTGTGTAGGACACTTCCTGCGGGCGGTCAGGGCCCTGGCCGGGGGTGGCTACCACCGTCGTCACTTTGCCGCTGTCTCCTGTGGACAGCACAACAGAAACGACTTAGCATGCCTAAATCACATTGTGTCGGAAATGAAAATTAATTGATGATGATGTGAGGGCGTTCTTCTCCAGCAGGCACAGGAGGAGAAGAGGAGATTGATGGAGATACATACAAAGTAATGTCAGAAGAAAACCTTTCCAGAGGCTGCAAAAAATTTTTTAAAGTAGGAACCTCCAGCAGAAATTTGTGTTCAGATTCTCTCAATTCGAGCTCGAGGCAAAAAGGTAATTTTATAGATGAGTAAACGTGGTAGAGGCATTCCCCAAAAGACTTGTTGGAAGATTTAATTGCAATGATTCATCAAGGTGTTTAATTTTGAAACTACAGAAATTCTAAATGTTTCCTTTTAATTGTCCATATTTCATTAACCTTTCTGAAGTTTTTGTAAAACGAGATAGTACACTTTCTTTATTTTAAAAAAAAAAGTCATTTACTGCAGCCTTAACTGCCTGAATAGTAATGGGGTCTAATGTATGTCATTTCCATAAGCTGTGAAACAAAAAATGCTGGTACTGACTGTCTTTATGTTGTGTTATTGAGCCTTTTCACAGCTTTTTCCCACCTGGACCAAAATAAGTCTGCTCTTCTTTCAAATCTAATGCCATAACCTAACTTTTTTTCTCTCCTATGGACTCATAAGGATTTTTATTTACAGACTGAAGTATTCTGTAGCAAAAGCAGATCCATTAGAGCACTGTTTAAGAACAGTGCTTGAACCCGTAGTCCATTCAGTGATGAAATCATTACGTAAATTTAAGGTTTTTAAAGATCTCTCGGGTCTAAAAAAGTAATGAAATTGCCTTTTTGTAGCTTGTGTAGCAATACTGTATAATAAAATTTTGAAATCAAGTTGTGATGTGGCAAGTCAAAGATAAAATACTATAATTAAATATAAAAAAAAACATAAAATCAACTGTATCTTTTGTTCTTCAGTTTTTCCAGTTTAAAAATTGAAGGGAAAAAATGTTTGGTAAACCAAATATTAGTAAATAGATAAAACCTAATTCTACTCTTCTATAGGCTTCTTAATCCTGGAAATATGTATCATTTTCCTCTAACTTCACATTTATGTACTACTTTACATTATCCTATCATTTAAAATCTCCATAAAACACATTGTAGTTTGTTAATCTAATATAGCAGAAGTGAAAAAGTTTAAATTGTCCAAGGATCCGTGTGTTTCTGCACCTGATAATGAACAGTCTTTGATGAGTATCTCATTTAATAGATGTAACCTATATGTTGGCTCCAGAGACTTCACTGGATGATAATGAGGCAGTGAGACTTCCTGCAGCACTCCACTTGTTCACCTGGGTGAAACGAGGCTAAACCCTTCAGTCTGGAGGCATGCATTAATGCAGAACCGAATCTAAATCCAACCTCTGTATGCCCTCCTTCCTGAGACACCATCGTGATAAAATCCATCATAAAAACCCAAAACTGTGAGACTACAACTGCATCAAATCTTTTTTCTCAGTAATGCTTCTAAAAACACAATAAGGTCAGACCAATGTCTGACCTCGCGTGACAAAAACAGGCAAAAGGAAGATGTTGAAGATGTAACACTTCCTGACAGCTCCGGTTAGAGTCAAATAGCTGTGTGGTGTTTTATGCCTGTGCATGTGTTGGGTCAGGAATGATTTGACATAAAGGAAACCCCTAAAAAAAACCAACACACATACAAAAAAAAAAAAAAAAAAACACCAGGAGGAGAGAAGCAGCAGTTAACAGGCCCACTGCCAACAGGCTTGTCAGAGCCTGTGATGAAATTGCGTGGACAGCAGCACACCCAGAGGTGCAACATTTTCTGGGCTTGCTCAGTTCGCTTGTCTTAACAAGACCCTTCCACATTTTTTTTTCTATTTCTGTTTTAAAACAGAGCCAAAGAGATAAAATACTCTCCAGTAAAGATTTGAAACTGGATTATGACTAAGATTTGATAAAAGAAATTTCACAACTATTACGTTTTATGTATTAAAACTTTTTATAACAGAGTTATCCAAAGCTTCCCAGTAGCCTGTATTATATCCACATGATTAGATCATGATTAGCCTAGATCTGATCCCTCGGGTGAGCAGCGCAGAGATAAGTCAATGTGTGGGGCCTGCGCAGCGCTCTATCACTGCTCCACTCAACGGGCCCTTTGTGTGGCGTTTCAGCACAGCCACCACTTCTCTTAGAAAAAGTTACGTTAAATGGGAGCACATTAAAAATGAAAAAACGGTGGCATGATAGTGTCTTGAATAATAAATGCAAAGATTAGTGCTCTGCCTGGCTGTCAGAGAGAAGCTCTGCTCTCTAACCTGACGAGTTAAAGAAAATGGATGAGCAGGGTGACTTTCATTATACCTGTACTTCATGAAAAATTACCCCGGAGTTGTTTGTAAGCAAACAAAAACTTCAGCACACTTTTAAGCTGATAAAAAGATTGTCAGTTGTGTGATAAATTACTATCAATATTTTATCATTAGTGGACCTCTAGCACCTTACCTGGCAGTGTTGGATGATGAATTAACAACAGGAAGACGTAGATAAATTATTTTAAAGTCATTAGTGCTTTATAATTCCTTTACCTACAAGTTTTTTGCCTTTTCAACAGAACAAAACATCTTAACTGACCCACCAGCAGAATAAATTACAACAAACTCAAGATGAATTGATTAATTTCCCTTTACTTATGCTGTTAACTCTACATATTGTGTTGCTAAGATTTATCTCTTCCTCTGCGGATTCAAGTACTTTAGCATGCATATCTCAGGGGTGATTGCAAATAATAGACACAGCTTTGTCATCCCTAAACAGGAAATCTACATACCACATTAGATGGAAGTTACGGGGATTGGATTTATGTAAAGTAGCAGGAGGTCAGAAGCTATTGTGGCCGCCCCTGAGTCAAAGCGCTGTTAAAGGCTGAACTGATGAAAGGTTTTAGAGTGGACTGGTCGTGACTCACAATACCAGTCTGGTTTAAAACGTTGCTATCACTGCGCTCACTATTTATGACACCAACGTGGACAAAAGTGGGAGACTTTAGAAAGTAGGAAACAACGTGAAATTCAGTCTTTTAAAGGAAAATAGAAAAAGCTTCTCAGACAAATTGAGTTTGTATTTAAGTAAATGTTTAAGGCAACAAAAGGTCAGGTTGACTAAAGCTATGAAAAAGTATGTGAATGTTTTATATAAGTTGGTACTAATAAATAGAAAAGCAATTTTTAAAAATCTGTTCTTTTAGAACAAGGTAATGGCAAAATAAGTCTGGAAAAAAGTTCTTCAGCTTTCAAGACTAAAACCTAAAAACGTCCCATCCTTTAAAGATAAAGGATAGGCAAGTGTTCAACACATGGAAAAATAACAGTAAAAATGACTTAAAAAGTAAAATCTGGTTTCAAAAGAAAAAAGCCTTTCTTACATCTGACGACAGATATGTAATCGATATTCAAGCAAAGCGCCTGCCTCTCACATGGAAATCACTTTGACGTGAATCGCCTAAACTAACCTGAATATTAACTGTTGACCAAACGGGTCCAGACCGTTTCTGCAGGATGAAGTGAGGTGCTGCAAAAATGGTACAGGAGTGATTGAAGGGGCACCGAAATGTGTTCCAGTCACTGAATTTTCAAGATCCTGCTCCAGTGGAGCAACACTGTGATGCAGTAGACATCAAGTTTGATCAATGGAGGCTCCAAGTCGCAGAGTAAGCCTGACATGGGCTGAAAGATTTCAAAAATCTTGCAGAGAAACAAGTTGTGATGTAAAGGGTCAATATAAAGCTGGAAGATAAAAGGAGACAGGCATGGATGCACTAATAACATGGAACCCTCCCCAAAAAAGATAATCAGTTTGTTCTGCAGCAGTCGCACTGCATGACTTTTCCAGAAAACTTCTGACACTATTTGATATTGGTTGTAGTTAATCTTTAGTTGGAAGAGCATTAAAACGAAGGTTTCAGCTCATCTGTCACACCGAACAACCACAGAGCAGCGATATGAGTTTGCAACTTCTAATAGCTGTCTTCAGCACAGAACCCGGCTTTAAAGAATCTGTAACCAGATCACACTGCAGACTTTATAAAGTCTGATCAACTTTATGCCTGATCACAGCAGCTGATCTGATGACAAAAAGACGAACAATTTTAGACGAGTTATTCTTCTGCTATGGCTCACCAATCGATACAAGATTGAGGCAAACAGAACACCAATGTTCTGTTTGCAATGACTACTAAAACAATAAAAATAAAAATATAAAAATCATGTAGCTACGCAACATTAAACGTAGCTACATGATAAACAAGATACTGTGATTTACTAGCCATATTGAGGATTTCTATATTTTAAATTGATTTTTAAAAGCTATGGTAACGATGGGCAACTGAACAAAAAAGTATTTTTGTACAACCTACCAAAAAGATAAAGACATGGAAAACTGATGAATAGAAATGCTGACTGATGAAAATAAGAATGAATAAGTCAGCACTTAATAATTAATAGGGTCCTATAAAATGAGTCCATGCCACAGAGTATTACAACTATTAAAAACTTGCACAACTCGATGCCAAAATATTTCACTTTAGTCATCCTGATAATATGATTCAAGATGTTTTTTGAACAAATACTAAAAATACCTAAATCATGGACAGTTAATTCTACAAAGTGTATAAGATGCTTATTATTTTACAAACAGATTACAGTTTACACCTTTTTGGTCTGTGCAGGCTTCCATCAGATAATGATAATGAAATTAAACAGAGAGCTCATGTAATTTACTTACATAACTATCGTCATCATTAACTATCTGAATGAAGGCAGCACAATATTCTAAAATCTCATCTTTCTCTTTCAGGGTTTTAGTGAGCATATTGTTCACTTGTTATA